>NC_051309.1:31380633-31683663 GCF_015220235.1 Choloepus didactylus
AGAAATACATTAAGTGACTTTAAAGGTAAGTGAAAATAATTGTTTAAATCTGTGTGGCAAATAAGCCTTATTTATTTTCTTTTTTTCAGTAGTCACAGAATTCTTTTAGTAATCAGAAATGTACTTACTATAATTAAAATAGCAAATCACCAACTCTTAGAAAATAAGATTGAAGGCTAGGTACTCTGTAAAATGCATAGTACATTAGTCACTGAGTAAGAATTAACCATCCAACAGGCAAATTTTATTTTCTGACTTTTTAAGTGAGAAAGCCACTGATTTAGGGGAAAAATTATTTTTGCCCCTTTCCAGTGACTTTACCACCACTTCCACATTTAGCTATGCAAATGCATTCCCCAGCATACAACAGCTCTCACCCATCTGCTTTTCAAATCCTCACTGTCAGCATGTGTTCTAGTTTTCTAATGCTGCCATTTTGCAAAATACCAGAAATGGATTGGATTTTATAAAGGGGATTTATTTGGTTACAAATTTACAGTCTGAAGTCCATGAAAATGTCCAAATTAAGGCAACAACCAAGTATACCTTCACCAAAGGAAGGCCAATGGCATCTGGGAAACATCTGTTGCGGTCGCCGTTGATTCGTCTGGGGGGGGGTGGCGGCCGGTTGCTAAATCCTAGGCTCTCAGGACTGCTCGGAGGGTACCGGCGGCGGGGGCTCTTTCCCGGAGGCGAGGGCGAGGCGGGGGACTTGGCCAGGTCCCCGGTGGTGGCGTGCAAAGTATGGAGGGCGGCGAAAAAGGAACAGGCGGGACACGTTTCTTTTAGGGTGAAGAAGCCAAGAGAGTTTATTAGGGGAGAGTACAAGCTTATATCGGGCGGTTTAGAGGGCGGGGTAGCTGTAGAGGTTAAAGGCTTGGATTGGTTCTGAGAGGGCACGGAGGTTGTTTGAAAAGGGGCGGGAGTTGCTCCGGTAACGGGGAGTGGGCGGGCGAGGTAAAGGGGGCGGTTTTTTCCGGCAAGCTTCCCCTGACGGTTTTACTTTGGGGTGAGGAAATGGGGCCTGCATTCGGCTCCACTTTCTCAGGCCTGGGGGGTCATGGAGGGCGCTACTACCCGTGCCCCACTACCTTTCCTAGGGGCTGATCAGTTCCCCTGGCCCAGGCCTGCCAAGTTGGAACTCGATAACAGTGTCCCGCATTTCCCCCTTCTTTTCTAATTAGAGGAAGAAGCTTACTGGAGAGATCCGCCAGGGGATGAGGGAAAGGGGAGGTGGGGGAAGGTATAGGGGTAGATGGTAGTTAGAGAGGCTGGAGCTCGACATTGGTGCGGCGCCCGGGCGTTCGAGAGGGGCCTCGCTGCTTGCGGGATGGACGAGGGTGGCGACGCTGTGGAGGGTCAGCTTCTTCAGTGGAGGCAAGTTGTTGATACTGGACTTGCACAAATGATGAAAAGACAGCATTGGCTTGGTTTTTAGCAAGCTGGACAATTCTGCGGATAATGCAGGGCCCTAGGGTGAGAGCTAGAATAATCATTAGTAGGGGGCCGATGAGAGGGAGGAGGTATGGGAGGAGGGGGGTAAAGATGTGGGACCAATAGCTGGTGGCTTCACGGTTTCTTTTGCGTTGTTCTAGTCCTCCCTCTTGGACCTTTTTTAGGCTGTCTTCGGCGAGACCTGTGGAATTGGCATATACACAGCACTCTTCTCCTAGGGCGGCGCAAAGGCCTCCTTCTTTGAGGAGGAGAAGGTCGAGACCTCGGCGGTTTTGGAGCACGACCTCAGAGAGGGAATTGACAGAATTTTTAAGATGGGAAATAGCGTCTTGTAGGTGACGAATGTCCTCGTCAACAGCCGCCCGGAGGTGAGTTAGGGCGGAGCCTTGACTGGCTAATGCAGCGATTCCGGTGCCAGCGCCTGCAAGACCTAGGAGGGAGGCAATCGTGAGGACGGTGATGGGCTCTCGCTTTTGCAGAGGGGCAGGAACTGCAGTTGTTTCCAGGTGGAGGAAGAAGTCTTCCTCGCTGTGGTACAGGACCCTAGGGATAAGGACAATTAGGAGGCAAGTTTCTTTAGTTATATTGATGGTTTGCACGTTAAGGCAGGGGGTAAGTCCTGTAGAGGAGCAGAGCCATTGGGAGGAGTTATGAGAAATGAGAAATTTGGCAGAGCTGCTGGGAGATGAGTAGTTGGCACAAGCTGTGAGGTTGGGAGAGTTACTTGAGCGAGGGCGGATGCACTTTCCTGTAAAGGAGACTGAATGAAAGGTTAGGGGGACGGCAGAGGTATTCCAATTGCATTCCGAGGGGCTGTCCTCTGTGTTTTCTGAAAAGGAGAGGTTGGAGGCAACTGGCTCATACAGGGGGGAGGAAGTGGAGAGGCAAAGCCAACAAGAGGAGGTAAGATTGGGGTTGGAGGAATTCACTGAGGTGAAGGCCGCTTGGATAAGACCGAGGAGGGGAGAGGAGTAGCGAGAGGAGTAGCGAGAGGGGGGTAGAGGAGGTCGGGGTGGTGGGGTTGGCGATGCATTGTTTGCAGCTGAGGTGCGGCTGGTTGGAGCTGAGGTGCGGCTGGAGGGCTGTGGAAAAAGGGGGTTAATGACTTTATTGGGACCGATAGCAGAGGGGTTTTTTAGTACAGCCTCCTTTTTTATCAAAATAAGGGAACCTGGGTCGCCTCCCGGAACGTAAATTCGGAAGCCCCAAGTTCGACCAAGTAGCCAAGAGGGATCAGTAGGAAGCTGCACGGTGAGTATAAGCTTTTTGGGGCAGGTGAGAAACTCAAACAGACCGTTGTTGGACATACAGGCATTTTCAACTTCAGTAAGGGTTAGATAACGATCAGAAACGGGAGATTTCCAACCTGTGGCTATTGTTTCACACCCCCAGTACGGGCAGTAATAGTCCTTTGGGGAGTTGCAATATGATTTTCCAAGATTTACTTGGGGACACATGTAATATTGGGCCTGGTTAAGACTGGTAGGGAAACGACCTGGGGAGAATAGGTCGGAGGCGTAAATGGAAAAGGAGACTTGCATAGAGATATTGGTTCATATAATTATGTTATCTTCCCATCGCGCTAATGTCCATTTCCAAGGCTGGTGGGGGTTGGCCTGTGTAGAAGAGGCGAGGGTTAACATGGCTATTAGAAGAGAAGCTATGCTTGGGTGAGGGTTGTGAAGGTGTAGGGGGCTGGCTTTTGCCTGTCTGTATAGGCGCATGATTTGGACGATTTCTTGTCTTTCCTCTTGCGAGTTTTCAGGCCTCTCCGGGGGTGCTCTCGGACGGCCTTCCTGGTCCAGTTGTAAGGTTGTCATCTGGTATGTTAGGCTGCGGAGACGGCGGCGTTCTCGTCTTGTCAGCCGTTTGGCTGCTGGTGGCGGGTCAGATTGCTTTTCCTGGGATCCAGATTGGTTGTGCTGCATCATCTGGGAAAACACAAGCAAACCCGCGCCCCTGGGCGAGGAGTGGGGAGGGACCCTTCCAGGCATTATTTTCTGGGTCCTTCCAGTAGACCATCGGGGCCTGGGTGGGCCTATACGAGGGCCCCCAATGTTTATGTAGGGGCGAAAGTCCTTCTTTATTGAATGTGAGTAGATTAAGGTGAATAAGGGTTGCTATGATAAGGTCCCCTGGAGTTGCCTGGGGGAGCATTGCCCTTTCTTTTTCAATTTGTGTTTTTAAGCGGCGATGGACTGCTTCCACAATGGCTTGTCCCTGTGGATTATAAGGGATGCCGAAATGATGGGTGATGTTATATAACTGAAGAAAGGCTGCAAAGGAGGCACTGCGATAGGCAGGCCCATTGTCCGTTTTTATGTCCCAGGGGACTCCCATGAAGAGAATTCCCTGTCTTAGGGCCTTGATACAGTGTTTGGCCGTTTCCCCGGCGAGGGGGACTGCATAACACATGGCTGAGAAGGTGTCAATCATTACATGTACATACTTGAGGCGCCCAAAGGACGGAACGTGAGTTACATCCATTTGCCATCTAGAATTGGGTTTTAGGCCTCGTGGGTTGACTCCCTGAGGTTACAAGGGGCCAAGCGGCACAAAGGGTGCACAAGTTGCACAATTGCGGACAAGATGTTTACAGGTATCTAGGGGGAGGCCACATAAATGATGCAACGACGTAGCCGAAAAGTGAAATCTAGAATGCAATAACTTAGCCTGGTTAACAGCATCCCCCAGAGGGGCTGCCGTGTGAGTTAGCATAGCTTGGGTATTCTGAGCTGAGACCACTTGGTCTACTATACTATTGCCATTAGCCAAGGGCCCCGGAAGGCCTGAGTGACTACGAATATGGCTAATGAACCAAGGATCTTGTCGATGCTCCAGGATGCTCCTGAGGGTAGAAAGCGCTTTATCAATGGCCGAGTCCCCGGGGAAAAAGGTGGAAAACGCGAGGACTCGGCAGACCTGATAAGTGTAGAGGCTGTCAGTGAAAATGTTTACTGGGTGGTTACAGTGGGCGTTTAGCGCGTATGACACCGCCAGAATTTCCCCCACTTGGACTGAATGAAGGTTGACATAACTGAATAGGCGGGGTTCCGGGTGGTCCTGTGAATAAGAGAGGAAGGCGAAACGGGTTTTGGAGGCGTCAGTAAAGACGGTGGTGGCACCCGGGATGGGTGCAGAGGAGGGGAAAGGATGGAAGGGGCTACGGAAGGGAAGCTTGGCGAGCCCCTGTAACAGTCGATGGCTAGGATAGTGGCAGCTGAATTCTCCCTGAAATCCTTCTAAGAGGATTTGCATGTCCGGGTTATCACGTATAAGCAGGCGGGTTTGGCCTGCGTCTAGGGGCCAAACAATTTTTTCCGGCGGCTCTCCGAATACATGAACAGCCAGGGTGACTAGATCTGAAGCTAGGCTGATCCAGAGCCGCACTGCGGGGCAAATTTTTCTAAGCCGGCTTTTAGCAGGGTGCACCCAAAGTAGAGGGCCTTCCTGCCACAGGCAGCCCATGGGTGTGCCGGGCGTAGGAAGGATGAGTGCTATAAGATTGCCCTCTTTAGTGCTGAACCTGTTGAGACAGCAGGCGGCGAGCGCCTTGTTAATTGCGGCAATGGCTTCCTTTGCCTCCTGGGTGAGCTTAATGCGCCGGGAGATTGCTAGCGGCGGGGCTTCAGGGACACTCAGCAGCATAAAGAGTGGTTGGAGCTGCGCGGTGGTGATCGGCAACGCAGAGCGGAGCCAATTGATCTGACCGCAGAGCTGTTGAAGCTCAGTGATAGTGACCCGATCCGGTATGTCCAGCTGGGGAGCGGACGGGGCAATGGTTCTATTAATACTAAACCCTAAGAAGGCTAATGGTGGCACAATTTGAACTTTATCGGGCTGAACCGTAAGGCCGAGGTCAGCTAAATTAGTGGTGAGGTCTTTGAGGATTAGAGGAAGTGCCTCGGCGTCCTCAGAGGCCACCAAGATGTCATCCATGTAATGGATGAGCATGGCCCGCTTTCGCAGGGGGGCCACTGCGTGATTAACATACATTTGGCAGATGGCCGGACTGTTACGCATCCCTTGAGGGAGGACTTTCCATTGGTACCTGCTAGCCGCGCCCGCGTGATTGGGGACGGGAACTGTAAAGGCAAAGCGCGGGCGGTCTCGCTCATGTAGCGGGATGGAAAAGAAACAGTCTTTGATGTCAATGGTGGCTACATGATAGTGGGCCGGGATGGCTACCGGATGGGGGAGGCCAGGCTGCGGGGAACCCATGGGAAGAATATGCTTATTGATTTCCCGCAGATCATTGAGGAGCCTAAATTTCCCTGTGGCTTTTTTATGAATAACAAACACTGGCGAATTATAGGGACTAGTAGAAGGTTCTATGTGGTTAGCGTCCAATTGTTCTTGGACAAGGGCTTGAAGTGCCACTAATTTATGCGTGGGAAGGGGCCACTGCTCCACCCATATAGGTTCCTCAGTATCCCACTGCAGAGGAACGGGCGCTGGAGGTGTTAAACGAGCAGTGGCGCACATTATTGGGGGGGGCTGTGTGGTAAGCACTGCCCCGGAGGCGGCGAGGATGTCGCGGCCCCATAAAATTTGGTCTATGGTGTGTAGAAATAACGGGCGGAAGGTGCCTGAGTGGCCCTCTTCATCCTCCCACTTAATGGGCCCTATGGCCTGGAGAGAGGTGGAGGTACCAGTGGCTCCCACTACTGAGGGACCATCGAGAACCATGCACATGGTGGCATACTGAGCGGGCATGCAAGAGACTTCTGCCCCTGAATCGAGCGTGCCCGTGTACCATTGCCCCCCTATTCTTAACTTACGAGTAGGCTTTTCTGGAGTGATAGGGACTGTCCAGAGAAGCGTTTTACTGCCGGTGAAGTGATTAGTTTTATTAGAACCAGCCGGCACGCTGCCTCTTAGGGGCGGGGCTCAGGCTTGCCCCGCTTGGAGTTTAAAGCTTGCTCAGCGTTTTGGCGCTGATTGATACCAGGGCAGCGGCAGAGGTTTTTGGGGTTATTTTTACAATCGCGTGCCCAGTGATAGCCACGCTGGCAGCGTGGGCAAGGAGTGGGAGGGGGGCGCCCATTGGACTGCGTGAAAGGCGGGCGGTTGACTTCTGCATTGGGGCACTCCCGGGCAAAATGACCGCTCTGCCCGCACTTAAAGCAACCGGTGGTGGCGGCTAAGGCGGCAGTGACAGCGCCAGAGACAGCCTGGGCTAGGGACGTGGCAGCTGGGTCAAAGGCGCTGCAGGCAAGTACCCAATCGTATAGGCTTTTCTCCCACAAGGGAAGAATAGCCTGCTTGCAAGGGGGATTGGCTCCCTCGAGAATGAGTTCTCGAGTGAGAGCCAGTTGGGCCTGGGGATCACTAACCTTCCTGGCGCAGGTTTCTTCAACCCTGGAGACAAAGGTGGCAAAAGGCTCATTTGGCTCCTGGAGGAGCTTGGTGAATTTGGTAGGCCGACAGGCGGAACAGTTGGCAAATGCTCGCAAGGCGATTACCCGAAGGATAGGCCAAAAGGTGGCAGGTACATTAATATAAGCAGATGCATTTATAAATGCTCCCGTGCCTAAGTAGGCTTCGGGGTGATGATAGACTCCAGTGGCTGCGTCTTGCTCGCTTTGCCTAGCTGCTTCTGCCTGGAAGTGGGCACACCAATCAACGAACTGGCCGGGGTTAAGGATGGAACGGGCAAGCGAGGCCCAGTCTTGGGGGAGGCAAAAGTCCATGGCGAGATTCTGCAGTATTTGGGAAGCGTATGGGCTACCTAACCCGTCCTCCTTGACGGCCCTGCGAAGCTGCTTGATAGTATCTGAGTCAATGGGATACCAGTCGTACGGTTTCTGTGGTGTGGGGGTAAGGTTAAGAGGAAAGCAGCGAAAAGCACGAGAGAAAGGAGGACGCGCTTGCAAAAGGCCTGGCACAGGGGTGGGGGCAGGGGCAGCGTTGCCCCAAGGGTTGCCTTGAGGTGTAGAAGGCAGCCAGGGGTTGTTAGTCGGCAGGGTGGGAGGAGCAGCGGCAGCTGCCGGTAGCGGCTCCGAGGGGGAGCTTGTTGAAGGGGAAGGCGGAAGTGGGAGGCCCCAAGTGTCGCAAGATGGCAGCGCGGTGGGAGTGGCTAAGGCATAAGATGGTGGACTAGCCCCGTCCTGTGAAAGGGCGGGGCCCAAGGCATAAGATGGCGGACTAACTCCACCTTGTGAAAGGGCGGGGTAAAGCGCATGCGGTTTCCGGCCCGGCTTAGGGCTGACGTCATCACTAGAGCACTTCCTCCCCTCAGTGGAAGAAGAAGGAGGAAGTTCGCCATTTTGGAGAGGCTTAGTATTGCTTTGGTTTTGGGGGGCGACTTCGAGCGCATTGTTAATCTGCTCGACTAAGGATTCTGTGTCCGAATCGTGGTCCACATTAGTATCGCTGTCTGAATCTGTTGACTGGGTAGATAGGGCCTCCTTGGATTTAATGGGGTCTCGATCAGGGGGGAGGGAGCCTTGAAGGCAGGAGCGGACGGTTATTAAGGTGGGGAGCAAGCCGGGAGGGAAGCGCTTGCTCTCATGTTCCATGGCGTTGGTGACCCGATCAATAAGGCGATTATAAGTAACAGGGTCCCAAAGATGGCAAGTGGTGAGCCATGGGTTAAAGGGCAGCAGGAGGTCCCAGTATACTTGCAGCTGCCGGACAGACACCTTACAGCGATGTGTGTCTAGGAGACCTGCCAGAGCGCGAACTTGGGGTGCTTGGCGTGCAGATAGACGATTACCCATAGCGGAGGGAGAAAAGAAAAAGGGGGGTTGATTATTGAGTAAAGAAAATGAGGTAAACCGTGGCCGCGAGGCCGAAGGAGACGGCGAGAATAGAAAGCAGGACCCTCTAGTAGCGAGAGCAGTTTGGGGGGGGCGGTCACAAAGAGGCACACCGCGCCAAACAAAGAAACAAAGACACAGAGGACCACAGCAAAGTAATGGAGGGGAAGAGGGAAAGCTACTGGAGGAAGAGTGTTAGGAGGAATGGGGGGGACATAGGAAAAGAAGACGAAAGGTAGTCAGGGGCAAGAGCCAGGTTAATGCGGGAAAGGAAGAGCGGCCCGGGCGCGGAGCGGCGTGGGAGAGGCGGCTCCGGACGTGGAGCGGCGAGGGAGAGGCGGCTCCGTGGGGCGGCGAGGGAGAGGCGGCCCTTACCTTGCAGGCGAGGAGAAGGGGAGTTGGAGAGGCGTCCGGGCGAGCGGGTGGTTTTACTGGACCGCTGCGTGGAGAGGACTTTTAATCCCAGGGTCGGTAGAGCATGGGTTAGGGTTAGCCCCACGTTGGGCGCCAGTTGCGGTCGCCGTTGATTCGTCTGGGGGGGGTGGCGGCCGGTTGCTAAATCCTAGGCTCTCAGGACTGCTCGGAGGGTACCGGCGGTGGGGGCTCTTTCCCGGAGGCGAGGGCGAGGCGGGGGACTTGGCCAGGTCCCCGGCGGTGGCGTGCAAAGTATGGAGGGCGGCGAAAAAGGAACAGGCGGGACACGTTTCTTTTAGGGTGAAGAAGCCAAGAGAGTTTATTAGGGGAGAGTACAAGCTTATATCGGGCGGTTTAGAGGGCGGGGTAGCTGTAGAGGTTAAAGGCTTGGATTGGTTCTGAGAGGGCGCGGAGGTTGTTTGAAAAGGGGCGGGAGTTGCTCCGGTAACGGGGAGTGGGCGGGCGAGGTAAAGGGGGCGGTTTTTTCCGGCAAGCTTCCCCTGACGGTTTTACTTTGGGGTGAGGAAATGGGGCCTGCATTTGGCTCCACTTTCTCAGGCCCGGGGGGCCATGGAGGGCGCTACCACCCGTGCCCCACTACCTTTCCTAGGGGCTGATCAGTTCCCCTGGCCCAGGCCCGCCAAGTTGGAACTCGATAACAGTGTCCCGCAGTCTGTTATGTGGAAAGGCATGTGGCTGGTATCTGCTGACCCTGAATTGTGTTCCATCTCCCCTCTTAGCTCCTGTGCATTCTTCAAAATGTTGCTCTTGAGGTATCTGCTTTCAATGGCCATCTCCAAAATGTCTCTCTTGGCTGTAGCTACTTTCCAAAATGTCATTCTCAGCTGCCCTTAGCTCCTTCTCTTTGTAGGTTCTTTTATAGGATCCAGTGACTGAATCAAGACTCATGCTGAATAGGCAGGATCACACCTCCATGGAAGCAATCCAATCAAATGTATTACCCACAGTTGGGTGGTTCACATCTCCATGGAAACAACGTAATCCAAAGATTCCAACCTAATCACCACTAATATGTCTGCCTCCACAAGATTTCATTAAAAAATATGGTGTTTTGGGGAACATAATATATCCAGACTGACAAAGCATGTCATACTTTCTAGAAGCTTATGCTCAAACTCCATCTCTTCTTCTCAGGATGAATAATTTAAAGAAAAAAATTATAAAGGGTCATATTTGGGTAAACATAAATTATGTTTTGTTCTTTGCCTGACCCATGGACTGATCACAATCAACTTTTATTTCAACAAAACACCAGATTGGGTGAGGATTATGGGAAGAATGTGGAGTAGGAAACTCCAAGAATCATTCCCCTTACCAAGATAGATATTGAACTTGCTGTAATTGTCTGAATCAACTATTTTGAATCTCTAGAATCTAGTGGAATACTGTGTAGCACACAAGGAAAACCTAGAGGAACAGGTTGGTAAATTGCAGTACATACCAGTGAATTTCACCCTCCCTGCAGGGACTACCATACCCTATTCCCCAGCCTCACAGCCAGGAGAAGCAGTGATGGCAGTTTGTGTTCCTGGTACAGCTTTCTGGTGCCAGAGGGGGATATAAAGACCTAGTCCCTCAAACTCCAAGTATGTGTGGTCTGATTGCTGATCACCACTTTTGAACAGCTACTTCAATTCACTGGAGGCTGGTTCTGAGGGTGACCATTGTGCCAACCTCCAGTAGGCATAAGTGGCAAAGGAATCTTAAAGACAGTACCCTTCCATAAAATTATAGAAAACAGTTAAAGGTATATCATAACTGGATTGTGCCAGTCTGAGACTGTTGTGTATGCCAGTATAGGCTATGTTCTTTAATGCAATCATTCAGACTTATGGATGGGATCTTTTGATTAGGTTGTTTCCATGGAGATGTGACCAACCCAACCATGGTTGGGAAAAGTGATTAGATTACTTCCATGGAGATGTGACCCTGTCCATTCAGGATGAGTCTTAATTAGGTCACTGGATCTTACAAGAACTTACAAGGGCTCTTACAAGAGCTGAGAGCCCACACAGACACAGACACTTGGAAACACTTGGAGTAGAAGACAAGAAGATGTTTGGAGATGCTAAGCTAAGAGATGCAGTCCAGAGTTAGCCCTGGAGAAAGCTAAGAGAGGACCCCCATATGCTTGGAGAGAAGTATCCTGGGAGAACAAGCAAAGATTCACTGGAGCTGAGAGACAGAAGCTAAGAGAGGCAGAAACCCAGAGACATTTTTGAGAAAACCATTTTGAAACCAGAACTGGGAGCAAAGGATCAGCAGACACCAGTCATGTGCCTTCTCAGCTGACAGAGGTGTTCTGGATACCATCAGAGGGAAGGTATCCTCTTATTGATGCCTTAGTTTGAACACTTTAATGGCTATAGAACTATAAATTTGCAACCTAATATATCCCCATTATAAAAGCCAATCCATTCCTGATATTTTGCATTCCAGCAGCTTCAGTAAACTGGAAGAGATTTTGGTACCAGGAGTGGATTGCTGCTGAGTTTGCAGACAATAAACATGTTGGAATGCCTTTCTAAATGGATAAGGGTAAGATACTGGAAGAATTGTGAGGAGCTTGATAGAAAATGCCTAGATTGCTTTGAAGAGACTGTTGGTAGAAATATGGACTCTAATGATACTTCTAATGAAGGCTTAAACAGAAATAATGAATGTGTAATTGCCAATTGGAAGAGAGGATATCCTTGTTTAAAAGTGGCAGAGAATTTGGCTAAATTAAGCCTTGGTTTTTGATGGAAGACAGAATTTGAAAATGATGAGCTGGAATTCTTATCTGAAGAGATCTCCAAACTAAATATGGAAAATACAGCCTGGTTTCTCCTTGCAGCATATAGTAAAATGTGAGAGGAAAAACACAAGCTGAGAACTGAACTCTTGGGTACAAAGAAACCAGAAATTGATGTTCTGGAAAATTCTGGGCTTCCAGAAAGTGAGACCCCAGAAGCAGGTGCCTTATGTGAAGATGCAATGAAACCTGGAACAATTCAGCCATTTCAGTACAAGCCAGGATTGGAGATACAGTTATCCAGGGAGGATTTGCTAATGCTGCCACTATGCAAAATACCAGAAATGGATTGACTTTTATAAAAGGGATTTATTTGGTTACAAATTTACAGTCTGAAGACCAGAAAGGTGTCCAAACCAAGGCATAAACATGTGTATACCTCCACTGGAGAAAGGCCTTTGGCATCTGGAAAACCTCTATTAGCTCAGAAAGTATAAGCTGGTGTCTGGTTGCTCCCAGGTTGTGTTTCAAAATTGCTTTCTCTGAGAACATTTCTTGGTATCTAGGGGTATTCTCTTAGTTTCTCCCAGGCAAAATCTGGACTAGCAAATGTCTACTTTCAATGACCATCTCCAAATGTCCGTCTCAGCTGCAGCACTGAGCTCCTCTCTCTGAGCTCTTATAGTGCTCTAGTAAACTAATCAAGACCCATGCTGAATGGGTGGGGCCATGCATCCATGGAAATAATCTAATCAAAGATACTACCCACAGTTGGGTGGGTCACTTCTCCATGGGAACGAACTAATCCAAAGATCTCAACCTAATTAACACTAGTACATCTGCTCACATAAGATTGCATTAAAAAACATGGCATTTGAGGGGACATAATATGTACAAATTTGTACACTGTATTTGAAGACTACAATAAGTGAAATGAAAAATTCCTTAGAAGATTTCAATACCTGATTGGAGCTTGCAGAAGACAGAAACAGTGATTTCAAAAACAAGAAAATTGAAGTGATTCAGGCTGAGGAACAGAAATAAAAAAGAATTAAAAAGAGTGAACAGAGAGTAAGAGACCAGTGAGAAACTATAAAGCAAACCAATAAACTCATTATGGAAGACCCAGTTGGAAAAGAAACAGAGAAAGGGGCAACATGAGTATTCAAAGAAATTATAGTAGAAAACTTACCAAATTAGGATGTAGAATATTTGGTTGGTACTCTATTAACTGGACAGAACAGACATATGTAGAACATTTCACCCAATGTATATTAAAAGGTAGAATACACATTCTTCTTTATTGCAAAAAAAATTGCAATAAATTTAAAAATATTGAAATCAATATAGTTTGTCTTACCCAACCCAGTGGAATGAGGCTAAAAATCAGTATTGGAGGGAGAAATGGAAAATTCACAAACATGTGAATTTCAAATAACAAATGGATCAAGAAATAAATCAAAAGGGAAATTACAAAATATCTTGAGGTGAATGAAAATGAAAGCATAACATACCAAAACTTAAGGGATGCAGCAAACTTTGAGCTGAGACAGAAATTTATACCTGCAAATTTGCACATTAAAAAACAGCAGAGCTCTCAAATCAAAGACCTATCCTCAAAAGAGGAAGATCCAAAAAAAAAAAAGGAAAACAAACTAATCCAAAGCTAGCAGAAATAAGGTAATAAAGATTAGAGTAGAGAGAAATGAAATAGAAGATAAAAAAAAATCAAGAGAGAGAATCAACAAAACCAAATGTTGGTCTTCTGAAAAGATCAATATAATTGACAAACAGTTATCTAGGCTGACGATGAAAAAAATGAGGTATGAAACTAAAATCAGAAGTGAAAAGGGGAACATGATCCTCAATACCAATGAAATAGAAAGAATTATGAGGATACCATGAACAATTACATGCCAGAAAATTAGATAACCTTGATGAAGTGGACAAATTTCTAGAAATACACAAAACACCTGCCTTAAGAAGAAATGGATCATCAAGGAACTAATGACAAATGAGATCATGGCACAGGATATAAAGAACATGAAGACCCTAGAAGAACACAAAGAAGAATTTACAAGAGTAAATTAAAAAAAATAAAATAAAATAAAAGATGGTCTTATGGAAATAAAAGAAACTGTCAATTAAATGAAAAAAGATTCTGGATACTCACAGTACTAGATTAGAGGAAGGTGAGCAGTGAATCAGTGAGCTTGAAGAGGACAGACCAGAAAGTGAA
This sequence comes from Choloepus didactylus, assembly GCF_015220235.1. Lineage (NCBI taxonomy): Eukaryota > Metazoa > Chordata > Mammalia > Pilosa > Megalonychidae > Choloepus > Choloepus didactylus. Next base: position 31,394,258 of record NC_051309.1, read on the forward strand.
AGAACAAAAGAAAGAGTGGGGAAAAAATTAAAATGGATCTCAGGGATATGATGGACAACATAAAGCATGAAAATATGAGAATCAATGGTATTCCAGAAGGGGAAGACAAGGATAAAAGTCTAGGAAGACTGTTCAAAGAAATTCTGGGGGAAAACTTCCCAAATCTTCTAAACAACATAAAGACCCAAATCATAGATGCCCAATGAACTCCAAACAGAATGAATACAAATAAACACACTCTGAGACATATTCTGATCAGATAATGAAATGCTGAAGAGAAGGAGCAAGTTCTGAAAGTGGAAAGAGAAAAGCAATTCACCACGTACAAGGGAAACAGCGTAAGATTAATTTGTGACTACTCAGCAGCCACCATGGAGGCAAGAAGGAAGTGGCATGACATATTTAAAATTCTGAAAGAGAAAACTTGCCATCCAAGAATTTTTTATCCAGCAAAGCTCTCCTTCAAATTTTAGGGAGAACTGAAATTTTTAACAGACAAAAAGTGCTGAGAGAATTTCCTAACAAGAGACATTCCCTACTTCAGATACTAAAGGGAGCCCTACTGGTAGAGAAACAAATAAAGGAGAGAGGGGTATGGAGAAACGTTCAGAACTAAAGAGATTCAGTAAGGATACATTAGAGGAAATTAAGAAAGAGCGGGGAAAAATATATTTGACAAAGATGAACCAAAAGATAGGATGGCTGATTCAAGAAATGCCTTCACAGTAATATTATTGAATGTAAAAGGATCAAACTCCCAAATTAAAAGATATAGATTGGCAGAATGGATTAAAAATATGAACCATCAGTACATTGCATATAAGAGACTCATCTTAGACAGAGACACAAAGAAATTGAAAGTGAAAGGATGGAAAAATATTTAATGCTATCTACAGCCAAATGAAAGCAGGACTAGCAATATTAATCTCAGATAAAATCAACTTTAAATGTAAGGATATTATGAAAGACAAAGAAGGCCACTATATATTAATAAAAGGGACAATTCAACAAGAAGAAATAGCAATCATAAAAGTTATTTTATGCACCCAAAGTTCTCCAAAATACATGAGACAAGCATTGGCAAAACTAAAGGAAGCAATAGACATTTCCAAAATAATTGTGGGAGACTTCAATACATCACTCTCTCCTATAGATAGATCAACCAGACAGAAGACCAATAAGGAAACTGAAAACCTAAACAATCTGATAAATGAATTTGAATTAACAGGCATATATAGAACATTACATCCCAAATCACCAGGATACACAGTCTCCTCTAGAGCTCATGGAACTTTCTCCAGAATAGATCGTATGCTGGGACATAAAACAAGCCTCAATAAATTAAAAAAAAAAAAAAAACTGAAAATATTCAAAGCACATTCTCTGATCACAATGGAATACAATTAGAAGTCAATAACCATCAGAGACTTAGAAAATTCAAAAATACCTGGAAGTTAAACAACACACTCATAAACAATCAGTGGGTTAAAGAAGAAATAGCAAGAGAAATTGCTAAATATATAGAGATGAATGAAAATGAGAACACAACATACCAAAACCTATGGATGTGGCAAAAGCGGTACTGAGGGGGATATTTATAGCTCTAAATGGATACATTAAAAAGGAGGAAAGAGCTAAAATCAAAGCACTAATATAACAACTGAAGAAGCTAGAAAATGAACAGCAAACTAATCCTAAACCAAATAGAAGAAAAGAAATAACAAGGATTAAAGCAGAAATAAATGACATAGAGAACAAAAAAAAACAACAGAGAGAATAAATAACACCAAAAGTTGGTTCTTTGAGAAGATCAACAAGATTGAGAAGCCCCTAGCTAGACTGGCAAAGTTAGACAGAAGACACAGATGAACAAAATAATGAATGAGAGAGGTGACATTACTGCAGATTCCAAAGAAATTTAAAAAAAAAAATTACAAGAGGATACTATGAACAACTGTATGCCAACAAACTGGATAATGTAGAGGAAATGGACAATTTCCTGGAAACACATGAACAACCCAGAATGAGCAGAGAAGAAACAGAAGACCTCAACCAACCAATCACAAGCAAAGAGATTCAATCAGTCATCAAAAAGCTTCCCACAAATAAATGCTCAGGGCCAGATGGCTTCACAGGGGAATTCTACCAAACTTTCCAAAAAGAACTGATGCCTATCTTACTTAAACTCTTTCAAAACATTGAAGAAAATGGAACACTACCTAACACATTTTATGAAGGTAACATCAATCTAATACCAAAACCAGTTAAAGATGCTACAAGAAAGGAATACTGCAGACCAATCTCCTTAATGAATATAGATGCAAAAATTCTCAACAAAATACTTGCAAATCGAATCCAAAGACACATTAAAAAAAATACACCCTGACCAAGTGGGGGTCATTCCAGGCATGCAAGAATGACTCAACATAAGAAAATGAATCAACAATCAATATATTACAACACATTAACAAATAAAAAGGGAACAATCAAATGACCATCTCAATAGATGCTGAAAAAGTATTCAACAAAATCCAAAATCCTTTCTTGATAAAAACACTTCAAAAGGTAAGAATTGAAGGAAACTTCCTCAATATGATAAAAAGCATATATGAAAAACCCACAGCCAGCATAGTACTCAATGGTGAGAAACTGAAAGCCTTCTCTCTAAGATCAGGAATGAGACAAGGATGCCCACTGTTACGACTGTTATTCAACATTGTGCTGGAAGTGCTAGCCAGGGCAATCCGGAAAGACAAAGGAATAAAAGGCATCCAAATTGGAAGAGAAGAAGTAAAACTGTCATTATTTTCAGATGATATGATCTTATATCTGGAAAACCCTGAGAAATCAATGACACAACTACAAGAACTAATAAACATTTAGCGAAGTAGCGGGATACAAGATTAATGCACATTAGTCAGTAATGTTCTTATACAGTAGAAATGACTGAACTGGAGACACTCAAGAAAAGGATACCATTTTCAATAACAACTAAAAAAATCAAGTACCTAGGAATAAACTTAACAAAAGCTGTAAAGACCTATACAAAGAAAACTACATAAATTTACTAAAAGAAATGGAAAAGGACCTAAAAAGATGGAGAAATATTCGATGTTCATGGATAGGAAGGCTAAATGTCATTAAGATGTCAATTCAACCCAAACTCATCTAAAGATTCAATGCAATCCTTATCAAAATCCTAACAACCTACTTCACAGACTTGGTAAAGCTAGTTATCAAATTTATTTGGAAAGGGGAGATGCTTCAAATTGCTAAAACATTCTAAAAAAGAAAAACAAAGTGGGAGGACTTACACTCCCTGACTTTGAAGCTTATTATCAAGCCACAGTAGTCAAAACAGCATGGTACTGGCACAAAGATAGACATATTGATCAATGGACTCAAATTGACAATTCAGAGATTGACCTCCAGATCTATGGTCGACTGATCTTTGATAAGGCCCCCGAAGCCACTGAACTGGAACATAACAGTCTTTTCAACAAACAGGGCTTGGCAAGTTGGATATTCATATCCAAAAAAAATGAAAGAGGACCCCTACCTCACACCCTACACAAAAGTTAACTCAAAATGGGTTAAAGACCTCAATATAAGAGACAATACTATAAAACTCATAGAAGATAATGTAGGGAAACATCTTCAAGACCTTGTATTAGGTGGCCACTTTCTAGACCTTATACCCAAAGCACAAACAACAAAAGAAAAAATAGATAAATGGGAACTCCTCAAGCTTAGAAGTTTCTGCACCTCAAAGGAGTTTGTCAAAAAGGTGATGAGGCAGCAAACTTAATGGCAAAAAAAATATTTGGAAACCATGTAACTGACAAGACTGATATTTTGCATATATAAAGAAATCCTACAACTTAATGACAATAGTAAAGGCAGCCCAATTTTAAAGTGGGCAAAGGATATGAAAAGCAATTCTCTGAGGAGGAAATACAAATGGCAAAAAAAAAAAAAAACATATGAAAAAATGTTCAGCTTCACTAGCTATTAGGGAGATGCAAATTAAGACCACAATGAGATACCGTCTCACACCAATTAGAATGGCTGCCATTAAATAAACAGGTAACTACAAGTGCTAGAGAGGATGTGGAGAAATTGGAACTCTTATTCATTATTGGTGGGACTGTATAATGGTTCAGCCATTCTGGAAGACAGTCTGGCATTTCCTTAGAAAACTAGATATACAGTTACCCTTTGTTCCAGCAATCACACTTCTCAGTATATACCCAGAGGATCTGAAAACAGTGACATGAACAGATATCTGCATGCCAATGTCCATAGCAGCAATATTCACAATTGCCAAGAGATGGAAACAACCCAAATGTCCTTCAATAGATGAGTGGATAAATAAAATGTGGTATATAAACATCATGGAATGCTACATGGCAGTAAGAAGGAACGATGTTGTGAAACACATGACAACGGGTGTGTGAACTTTGAAGAAAATGGGTGAACTTTGAAGAAAAATGCTGGGCGAAATAAACCAGGCACAAAAAAAGAAATATTTTATGTTACCACTAATGTGAACACTGAAAAATGTAAAATAAATGTTTTATAATATAGAATATAGGGGACCTAGAGCTAGATAGCAACCAGTGAAGAGGGAATGATAATTTTCTAAGAACAGATAAGTTACCATGGGTAAATTTAACACTCTGGGAATGCTCAGGAATGACTATGGTTTGTTAATTTCTGGTGGATATGGTAGGAACAAGTTCACAGAAATGTTGTCTTAGGTTATCTGTCATTCTTATTCCTTTGCTGGCTTATAGTCTGTATATTTTCTTGGGATAGAGTAGGAACATGCTGGAAGTAATGTAGTTATTTTAGGTTATTTGTTTTTTCTTATTCCTTTGTTTTGGTTTTGTTTGAAATGTTTTTTTGATTGCTGTTTTTTTTTTAACTTTTTGATAAAGTTAATTAAAAAAAATGAAAAAATATATGCAGAGCCCCCCTGAGGAGCTGGGGGAGAATGCAGAGGTTTTGGGCTTCCTCACCTAGATGGTTGCAGATGTTCTCACAAACATTGAAGACTGGCAGTTTGATATGCCAAACACTCTATCATGAGACTTGCCCTTAAGAAACCTGTTACTGCAAAGGAGAGGCTAGGCCTGCTTATAAATGTACCTAAGAGTCTCCCCCTGAATCCCTATTTGTTGCTCAGATGTGGACCTCTCTCTCTAGCTAGGCCAAATTGGCAGGTGAAATCACTGCCCACCCCCTAAGTGGGATCTGACACCCAGGGGTGTAAATCTCCCTGGCAACATGGAATATGACTCCCAGGGAAGAATCTGGACCCAGCATCATGGGATGGAGAACATCTTCTTGACTGGGGGGAGGATATGAAATGAAATGAAATAAAGTTTCAGTGGCTAAGAGATTTCAAATGGAGCCAAGAGTTCACTCTGGTAGGCACTCTTATGTGCAATATAGATAACTCTTTTTAGGTTTTAATGAATTGGAATACCTAGTAGTAAATACCTGAAACTATCAAACTACAACCCACTTGCCTTGAATCTTGAAGATGATTGTATAATGATCTAGCTTACAAAGGGTGACAATGTGATTGTGAAAGCCTTGTGGATCACATTCCCCTTTATCCAGCGTATGGATGGATGAGTGGAAAAACGGGGGCAAAAAAAACTAAAGGAAAAATAGGGCAGGGGGGATGATTTGCATGTTCTTTGTTTACTCTTTTTTTTTTTTATTCTTATTGTCACTTTTTCTGGTACAAGAAAAATGTTCAAAAAATAGATCAAAAAATAGATCGGGTGACAAATGAACTATATGATGGTAATGTGAACAATTGATTGTATACTTTGGATGATTGTATGGTGTGTGAATAAATCTTAATTTAAAAAAAAGAAAAAAAAAGACTGCACTGGGATGCAACTCACCTGACTCCCCAGGCAGATGCAGTCTGCTGCTATCTTGAGGGAAAATACTTTGTTTTAAACTTCTTCACTCTCCCTATAACACCTATATTGTGGGTTATAGAGCAAATATTTAATAAAAACTAATTGGCCTGGCAAACCAGGCCTGCATATAGGCACCACCACTGAGCAGGCCTGATTAACCCTCACAGGGCAGGTTGAGAATATTCATGCTCTGGATGCCCTCCAAGAGTATGAGCATGTATACACACACACACACACACACACACACACACACACAGACACACACACATGAAGAAGAAATGGATCTCAGAAAACAAGTAACTACTAAAGAGGTAGTCAGTAGACAGAAACCTCCCAACAAAGAAAATCCTAGGACCAGATGTCTTCACTGGTGAATATCACTAGATGTTACAAGAATAATTAACACCAATTATGCTGAAACTCTTTCAAGAAGTTGAAGAAGACAACATTCCCTAACTCATTCTATGAGGCCAACATCAACCTCATACTAAAGCCAGATAAAAATAATACAAGAAAAAGATTACAGACAAATATCACTTAAGAATATAGATACAAATATCCTCAACAAGTACTAGAAAACTGACTCCAATAGCACATTAAAAGAATTATACACATGATCAAGAGGAATTTATCCCAGCTATGAAAAGCACTGCACCACATTAACAGAACAAAGGAATAAATCCACATGAACATCTCAATTGATGCAGAAAAAAGGCATTTGACAAAATTCAGTGTATTTTCTTGATATATATGTATAGAAAGCTAGGCACAGAAGAAACTTTATCTACATGATTGAGAGCATATATGAAAACCCACCAGTAACATCATACTCAATGGTAAAAGACTGAAATTTTCTAAGATCAGGAAAATAACAATGATGCCCACTGCCATCACTGCTGTTCAATACTGTACTAGAATTTCTAGCCATAACAGTTAGGCAAGAGAAAGATATAAAAAGCATCCAAATTGGAAAGTAAGAAGTGAAATTTTCCCTGCTTTTAGGTGACATGATCCTCAATACAGAAAATCCTCAAAAAAAATGCAACAAAACTATTAAAACTAACAAACGAATTCAGCAATGAGACAGGGTAAAAGATCAAAATAAAAAATCAGTAGTAGTTCTATAATTTAGTAGTGAAGAATCTGTAGAAGAAATCAAGAAGAAAATTCCAATTACAATAATAACAAAAGAATCAAATATTTTGGAATAATTCTAACCAAGGATGTAGTGGACTTGTACTCAAGAGACTATAAAAAAATTACTTAAAAGAAATCAAAGCTTACATGAATGGAAGGACAGTCTCTGTTAATAGATTAGAAGGCTAAATATTGTGTTTTCAATTCTACCCAAAGTTATTTACAGATTTAACACAATCCCAATCAAAATGGCAACAGCCTTTGTGCAGAAATGGAAAAGCCAATCAAGAAATTTATGTGGAAGAATAAGGGCCCCTGAATAACCAAAGCAATCTTGAAAGAGAAGAAAAGAAGACTTGCATTTCCTCATATTAAAACTTATCACAAAGCCACAATAATCAAAAAGGCATAGTACTGGCACAGGGCAGACATTTAGACCAATGGAACCAAATTGATAGTTCAGAAATCATTCCTCAAGTTTTTGGCCAACTGATTTTTGACAAGGGTACCAAGTTCACTCAATTCATAAGTAATAGACTCTTCAACAAATGAAGTTGGGTAAATTGGTTGTACATATGTAAAAGAATGTAGGTCAGTCTCTACCTCACATCATATACAAGAGTCAACTTAAAATGGATAAATACCTAAATAGAAATACCATAAAAGATATATAAAACTTCTGGAAGAAAACATAGGGGAGCATTTCCAGGACCTTTTGTTAGGCAATGATTTCTTATATTTTACACCCAAGCACCAGCAACAACAACAACAACAACAAAATAGATACATGGGATGCTATCAAAATTAAAACTTTTTGCACATCAAAGGCCATTATTATGAAATTAAAAAGACCATCTACACAATCGGAGTAAATATTTGGAAACCAATATCTGATAAGAGTTGAATACTCAGAATATGCAAAGAAATCCTCCAACTCAGCAACAAAAAGACAAGACAAACAGCCAAATTTCAAAATGGGCAAAAGACGTGAATATATACTTCTCCAGAGAAGATATTCAAATGGCCAAGGAGCACATGTAAAAATGTTCAACATCATTAGCCATTAGAGAAAAGCAAATCAAAACCACAAAATGATACCACCATTTCACCATTTCACCATTTCACACCCACTAGAATGGCTGCTATTTAAAAAAAAAAAAGGAAAAACAAGTGTTGCAGAGATTGTGGAGAAATAGAAACACTCATTCATTGCTGGTGGGAATGCAAAATGGTGCAGCAGCTATAGAAGACAGTTTGGTGGTTCCTTGGAAAGACAAATATAGAATTAACATATGACCTGACAAGCCCACTGCTAGGTATATGCCAAAAAAAAAAAAAAAATGAAAGCAGGGACTCAAACAGATATTTGAACACTAATGTTCATAGCAGCACTATCGACAATTGCCAAGAGGTGGGAACGACCCAAGTGTCTATCAACCAATGAATGGATTAACAAAATGTAGTATATACAAACAATGGAATATTCTTCAGTCATTTAAAGGAATGAAATTCTGATAAATGTGACAAAATGGGTGAACTGTGAAGTCATCATATTCAGTTAAATAAGCCAGATACAATAGGAAAAACATTGTATGACTTCATTGATATGAAATAGTTAGAAAAAGTAAATGCAAAAGTCAGAATCTGCAATATATGCTACCAGGCATGAGGCCTTAATGCTTCAATTGTACATTGTTTCTATTTAGGATGATGGAAACATGTTGGTAATGGATGATGATGATAGTAGCATAATATTGTGAATGTAATTATCAGTCTTGAATTTGTGTGTGGTTAAAAGGGGAAATTTTAAATTGTATATATTTTGCTAGAATAAAAGTTTAAAAAAATAAAACATAGGAATGTACAACACAATGAAACATAATATAAACCATGTATTATAGTTAATAATACAATTATATTCTTTCATCAATTGTAAAAAATGTTCCACACTAATGCAAGATGATAATAATATGGTAGTATATGGTAACTCCGCATTTTATGCATAATTTTTCTTGTAAGTCTACAAGTTATCTAATATTAAAAAAAACACGTTAATTTAGTGATGAATAACAACATAGTTTGCATCTTGTTATTTATAAGAATCTACTTAATAGTGTCATAAAGACATATGCTAATGCTCATCATTCATTCATTCAAAAATCACCTTATTTACTATCTGCTCTGAATAAGGCAGAGTGATTTTTTTGTCTTTTTTTTATTTTGAAATAAATTCAAAGTTACATGAATAGTTGCAAAAACAATACTAGCCTCATACACAGAATTCCATCATACCCTGACCCCCTCCCCCGATAGCTCAATCCAACTTTAACATGCTGTCACATCGCTATTTCTTTCCCTCCCCCCCATCTTCCATCATATATTTCTCTGTCTTCTGAACATATGAGAGTTAGCTGCACACATCTTTGAACATACACTATAATTCACGCATGTACTTCCCATGAACAAGAACATTCTTTTATCTAATTGCATTAAGCAAAGCTAAGAATTATAAGAGATTCAACAATGATACAATGCTTACATTCTATATTTCCTTTTCCTTATGTCTCAGCTGTGTCCCTTCGAGCCACCAGTCCTCCACCCTCCAATCCCATCCAAGTTCATCTTTAGCATTCAATTGTTGTCTAGTTAGACTGTCTTTTTTTTGTTTTCTTTTTTCAATTGTGGAAACATATATACAGCCTAAATCTTCCCATTCCACCCTCTCCCTACCCTTCCATTAGTGGGATTAATCACATTTAGAATGATGTTATGCTCTTTCCCACTACCAATTACTAGAAATTTCCCTTCACCCCAAACAGCAACCCTACACTCCCTTCTTAACTCCCCATTGCCCCTTCCCCCATTTCTCTTAACCCAAACTCTACTTTTCATCTCTATGGTTATATTCTCTGATAATTTATTTGTGTTTACTGTGGGGCTTAAAATTAACCTCTTAAATCCATATCAATCTTGTTTTTCTTTGATACCACCTTCACTTCAATAGGGCCCATAAACTATGTTCCTATACTTCTTCATTCCCCCACCTTTATATAGTTGTCTAAAATTACATATTTTACATTGAGTTCAAAACCACTGATTTGTCCTTAGAGTTTGTGTATTTTTTATCATGTAGGAAGTAAATAGTGGAGTTATAGTTCAAAAATTATTGACTTCTATTTGTATTCCATTGTGTTTGGAGAATGTTCTTTGAGTATATTCAATTTTTTTTTTTTTTTAATTTCTTGAGGCTTGTTTTATGTCCCAGCTTATGGTCCCTTCTGGAGGACGATCTGTGATCACTAGAGAAAAATGAGTGTCCTGGTGATTTGGGATGTAAGGTACTATGTATGTCTGTTAAAATTCTCTATATCTCTTTCTCCTTTCTTTGTTTCTCTGTCGGTAGGGCTTCCTTTAGAATCTGAAGTAGGGCAGGTCTTTTATTGGTAAAGTCTCTCAGCATTTGTTTGTCTGTGAAAAATTTAAGCTCTCCCTCAAATTTGAAGGAGAGTTTTGCTGGATAAAGTATTCTTGGCTGGAAATTTTTCTCTCTCAGAATTTTAAATATGTCATGCTACTGCCTTCTAGCCTCCATAGTGACCACTGAGTAGTCACTACTTAGTCTTATATTGTTTCCTTTGTATGTGGTGAATTGCTTTTCTCTTGCTGCTTTCAGAACTTGCTCCTTCTCTTCAGTATTTGAGAGTCTGATCAGAATATGTCTTGGGGTGGGTTTATTTGGATTTATTCTACTTGGAGTTCGCTGGGCATTTATGCTTTGTGTGTTTATATTGTGTAGAAGGTTGGGGAAGTTTTCCCCAACAATTTCTTTGAATACTCTTTCTAGATCTTTACCCTTCTCTTCCCCTTCTGGGACACCAATAAGTCTTAAGTTTGGATGTCTTATTTTATCTATCGTATCCCTGAGATCCATTGCGATTTTTTCAATTTTTTCTCCATTCTTTCTTTTGTTCTTTCATTTTCTGTTCTGTGGATTTCTAGGACACTGAGATGTTGTTCAGCTTCCTCTAGTCTTGTATTGTGAATATCCAGAGTCTTTTTAATTTGGCCAACAGTTTCTTTTATTTCCATAAGATCTTCTATTTTTTTATTTACTCTTGCAATGTCTTCTTTATGCTCTTCTAGGGCTTTCTTTATGGCACTTATATCCTGGGCCATGGTCCTCTTGATGTCCTTTAAATCCTTTGACATGTTTTCATTCTTTGATTGTAGTTCTTTAATTAATTTTGCAAGCTACAACATTTCTTCCAAAATCTTGATTTGTGTGTTTGGAGCTAGATTCTCCATATTGTCTGGTTTTATCATATGCATTAAGATTTTCTGTTGTTTTTGGCCTTTTGGCATTTGTTTTGCTTGATAGGGTTCTTTCAAGTTGTATCAAAAAAAAAAAGATATCGATCTAATTTTTCAGCGACACAGTTTGATGACATACACTTTCTCTAACTAACCAGCAGATGGCGTCTGTGAGCCACCTATATCCCTCCAGTCAGTTCTCAACCTTTTTTCCACAGAGTGTGGGGAAATGATTCTTGTGTGTTCAGTTGGAGAACTCAGTTTGGGTGTATTGCTGGAGCCATCCGCCCTGAATGTGGGGCATGTGTATGGGTGGCCAGGGAGGAAAAGCAGTTCTCTCTCGGTGTCCCACAAACCACCGGAGTTGGCGTAGTGCCCCTGGGTTCTCCAAGCAGATGCCCCCTACCAGCCACGATCCTCCCTCAGCCGAGGGAATGCTGTGCTACGTCATCAGTGTGCGCCGTCCCTCAAGGGAAGCCCTGGGTCACTGGGCTGTGCCGTGGGGCTCTCAGCTTGTTTCAGAATGCAGAATTTCTGAGGCTGTCTTTACTGCAAAGCCTTGTGGGCTGAGAGCAGCTGAGGCTTTCTCCACAGAGAGAGAGCGAGAGACAGACAAAACTCCCAGGTTCACCCGTCAGCCAGATATAGCACCCACTCCTCTGGGCTCCCTATACTGTGATTCATCCAAGGTCAGTTGTCACCAAAAGCCTCTGTCTGCTTGTTGAGGATTCACTGTCTCTATTGAGCAGTTAATATTAAAACCTCACTTGGAGCTGGGCTGAGAAAGTGCACCGCATGGATTCCGTGAGGGAGAGGCTCTCGGCTCTAGGTTCTCGGCTCTCAGCACGGGTCCGCAGTTTTACTTACAGATTTTATGGTGTGATCTCGGGCATTCCTCCCAATTCATGTCAGTGGATGTTGAGTGTGCAGTCACATTTGTCTCCCCGCTGTTATTCCAGGTTATTTACTGGTTTTTTGTTCATTTATGAATTGTTCTGGGGGAGACTAAGTCTTCCACTTCTTTCTATGCCACCATCTTCCCAGAATCTGCCTCTCTGTTTATTTTTAAACAGTTTTATTCACATACTGGACATTTCCTCTTAAGTAAACAATGGTTCCTGGTATAATCATATAGTTATGCATTCACCATTGCAGTCCATATGAGGACATTTTCATTTCTAGGCCTAGTGTCTGACGAGCCAAAGCCATCACCAAAGTCCTGGCTGCAAGCCCGTGAGGCATCAAACACCATGACCTCTGGCCTGGAACTCGGCAGAGTGATTTTAATGTGTGCTCTTCATTTAAAATGTAAAGGTATGTAAACTTTACAGGAACTTTACTTTAGGAGGAGCATATTTTTGAAAAAAAATAATGTGACTGCAAAATGCTACTATATGATATAATTTTAAGAAAGTCAATGTGCTTTCTTGGAAATTATGTATTGTCAAATGTGTAATTATGTATAAAGCTCAGGCTTAAGCCACTGGAAGGCAACATTATATTTATTCTAACTACATTATTTCTATAGTATTTCTATAATTTTAAGTACTTCTAAATTATTATTTATATATACTACATTAGTTCATAGTAATGTTTCCAAAAGTACAATGTACATTTTTGGTAAGGATATTTCTTTATTAAGGTCAAATATCATAAGGAAATATTGGCCTATGATGAAATAAAAGTCATAATTAGAAAAGATATCTTTAAAATTATTTTAAAAACATTTTGTTAAAACATAAATCTTTTTAGAACCAAAAGTCCTAATAATTGTCATAGAAAATATTATCTCCTCATAGCTCAATTTATAAAAAAGAATGATGGATGCTATGAAATCTTCAAAAGCCTCAGCAACTTCCAACAGTTTCTGACACCAATTGCAAAAGACTTCATTAACTCAATCAATTCTATTCTGACTTTAGCTACCTGGACTTAGCCAGAACACACAAGATAAGGGCTATTTTCTTCACGATTGTCCTTCAGGCACCAGGCACAAATCCAAGAGCCCCTTGAGCCATCCTCACTTCTGACCAACTGGCTACCAATTCCAGGATCCCTGCCAGATTCAGAAATTCTCTAGAATGACTCACAGAGCTCACTGAAAAATCCTATACTTAAGATTATAGGCTTATTATAGTAAAATAAAACCAAAAAAATAAAAAAGATGCATTGGGTGCTGTCTGGGAGGGTCTAAAACACAAGTATCTGGGTCCTCTCCACAGAGTCAGAATGTGTCACCCCTTGGCACAGAGACTATCTTAACAATTGTGAAAGCTCATTGGGATTTTGAGTTGGTGAGTATATATTGGGTCTCATTATGTAGGTATGATTGATAGAAGCCATATCCACCTGGCTGAATTCAATCTGTAGACCACTCCCATCCTAGAGGTCAGATAGATGGCTGATGTTGGCCAAAAGATGTGTCTTAAAGCCACAAACCCATAATCACATGGTTGGTCATTCTAGCCTCACCATCTAGTCCCATAAAACAATAGGTGTGGCTAGCTCCACCCTGTCATCTCATTAGCATATGAACTAGCAGGGGTGATGCTTGGCCCAACATGAATAAAAAAAATACTCCCCTATCACTGGAAATTCCAAAGATTCAGAGGTTTCCTATTGAGAAACTGGGGACAAGACCAGCCAAGTTTTTCAATATGCAAACAGGCACTAATGATACCCTGATCTTTATTTTATCTGTGTATCTTTATCCTATAAAATGATTTTATGAATTCATAATTTAGGTATCTTACCCGCCCTGTTTCTTTTTTTATTTGTATTTTAAAGACAAGGCATTATGTAAAAGCACTTTGTTAAGTTGACTTGCAAGTCATTTAAACATACATAAAACTTGGGTCCTTGCTTTGAAGATGTCCAAAGACTGATAGTGTCAGTAAAATATTAGATGAATATTATCAAATCAAGAAATAAAAAAAGTTTGTTATTGTCTTTAGCATTTGTTAATACTGAATAAAATTTGTCTTTGAAACTAAATATGAGATAATGAGTTTATTACCATTTATTATCCCAACTAAACATGACTTCATCTAAGCCTACATGTTATCTAAATCAGAAATCTTTGTTCACATGCTGCCTAAGAGTTTTACAGACTTTCATGATGTTGATCATTGCCTAAAGTAAAAGAAAACCATTTTAAAAATCTGTTTCTGTTATCTGAGGAGCATTTAAAGGTTTTTGAGAAAATTGAGTAGAGTGTCTTGAATATAAATTTAGGTTACATGCTCTTCCTAAAAGTTTTATTTCAAAAATGACCCTAAGCTATGATTTCATGGCAGGAAAAAAAAATATCTTTTCTTCACAATGTCATTTAATTAAAAAAAATGTCACAGGTACCTAACTGAATAGTTAAAAATGACTATTTGGGATATCTTTGCAGTAACACTAAAATCTACAATTGAAAATACTTAGAGCAGTTAATTCCATTACACATATTTTAATATTAAAGTAAAATATTAATAATAAACATTGTCCAAATATATTCAAGTAAGTAGATTTATATTCTTTTTTGCATTACATTGACTAGCATAATACAAAATAGAGGATTCTGTAATAAATAAAATCATTTATTCTTTAGTAAATAAAATTGCATTTCTGTTCTTTAATAAATAGAAATAAATGATTCTCATTAACTGGAAGATGAAATTGTACAGTAAATTTGTCAAATAATCAAAAATCTTGTCAAAGTAGTTACTTAATCTTCAAATATAAAAAGAAAAATATAAGCCATTATAAAAGAACTGTAGTCATTAACCACGACAATTTTCAATTTTGTGAGTTAGGCCCTTTTTTAAACCTCTAAGCCTGCACTGACCAGTATGGTAGCTGCCAAAAGGACAAATACAGTTTTTAAATAATAATAAAGAGCTTAATTCTCCTTTTTGGACATAAGGAAAGAGACTTCCTCCTCCCTCCCATCTCTTTTTGCATTTACTTTAGGAAACCTGTAATTTTAAATTCTCCTTTTATCCATTTAAAATGTATATAAACTTAAGATGTAAAAAGTTGAGTAAGCTTCCTGCAAATTTCACCATAAGAGAAGGTCTCCTCAAGGAAGGAATTCATTTATCTGTAAGGTAATCAAGCAAGATATTTCCACTATCTCCCAGTTTCCTAGAAAGTGATTAGCATAACTTCCTTTGGACTCCTTACTCCAAATTCTAAACCTGCATTAAAAGTATTTTGAGAATGTGTGTGTAATGGGTGGTAACCTGCAATTTCTTTGTGAATTACCTATGATGCATCACATTCTGGTTTAATGCTTGTTCAATGGTAAAATTGTTTTTCTTTCTCTTCTATCTTTGTGGAGAGGTTTCCTGAGTTGGAAGATTTTGTTTTAATTGTATTTCCCCAACACTAATAGCCACACATGGGTTCTGAGCACTTGGAATGCAGTTAGTCTGAATTGAGATGACCTGTAAGTGTGAAATACACGACATATTTTCATTACTTCCATGAAAAAAATCAATGTATCATTACATTTTTATATTGATTATATGTTGAAGAGATATTTTGAATATACTGATTAAATATATCATTAAATTAACTTAACCTGTTAATTTTACTACACTGTTAGTTTTATTCAACTACTCCAGCTATTAGCAAATTTAAAATTATATATGTGGTCTACAGAATATTCTGTGCATTCTATATAGTCTATTCTGTATGTTCTATGCTGTTCTAAGTGTTACTTATTGATCAGGTTATGTGAGACCTTGCAGAATTGTCTCAATGTATGTAAATATTAATTATGTAGGTTTGTACTTTTGAAGTATATACAAAAGCATAATATAATTTTGAAGTATATACTAGAGCATAATATAATATAAGAGCAGGTAATCATGAAAAGATGTTCAATATCATTCGCAATTAGGGATGTGAAGACCCAGGGCCTGGGCCCTCTCCCCTCCATGGTAAAAGTGAGTTATTTCAGGTAGCTCCCTACTTGACCAGGTTAATGGTCACCAGACCTCCCTGGGTGTGGTGGTGTATAAATGGTATCATAAACAAAGCATTGAAACTCCCTCCCCTAATCACTGTTGATAACAAATCTCCACACCCCAGTGTCAAAGACCCTCCTGAAACTGTTTTCACTCCTGATGGAATGTCTTTGTCCTACCCCTTATAAACCACCCCCTGGGACCCCTGGCTCTTTGTGAAGCACTAACTTCCATCTTTTCTGGCTGGCAGCCTCCAGGAAGAACCCTATCCTGTCCTATTAAACTCATGTCTAACTCTCTGCCTGGTGTATTCCTCAGTCTTGGAGCTGAGCTGGGTTGGAACAAGGGAAATTTACCTCAAAACACAATGAAATTCTACTTCATATCCACAAAGATGGCTGTTAAAACAAACAAATAAACAGATAATAGATTGGAGAGGATTCAGAGAAATTGGAACTTTAGTGCATTGTTGATGGAAATGTAAAATATCACATCCATTGTGAAAAAGCAATGTTGTGACTGTTAAAAAAAGTTAAATATAGGATTCCGTATGAATTGGCAATTCCATTCCTGTGTGTGTAGATATATAAAATCTCCAAAGAAAATAAGAACAAGCTCTGAAACAAATACTTTTAAGCCAATGTTCACAAGGCATTATTTTCAATAGCCAAAAGGTGGAAACAACCCAAGGATCCATCAACAGATGAAAAGATAAACAAAATGTGGTACATATACACAATGGAATATTATTTGCCTGTAAGAAGGAATGAAGTTCTGAGATGTGCTGCAACATGAATGAACTTTGAAAATCTTATGGTGAGTGTAGTAAGCAAGGGACATAAGGAAAAATGTGGTATGATTTTGTAAATGAGAAGTTAGGATTTAAGAAATGATTATGATTACTGAATCATTAAACAGATATTTATTGTTACCTTC
Organism: Choloepus didactylus; assembly: GCF_015220235.1. Taxonomy (NCBI): domain Eukaryota; kingdom Metazoa; phylum Chordata; class Mammalia; order Pilosa; family Megalonychidae; genus Choloepus; species Choloepus didactylus. The sequence continues at coordinate 31,411,542 of NC_051309.1, forward strand.
TGGTATATTAGAATTGCCAGAGGGAAAATCCTGAAATTTCTGAACTGTAATCCATCTGCCTTGATCTCAGAAAATGAGTGTGTAACTATATAGCCTTTATCTTGTGATTGTAAAAACCTTGTGATTGACCCCCACTTTTCCCCCCTTATCCTGCTTTTCAACTTTAGAGTCTTATGATCACTAAAGACAGCCCTTAATGTTTATTGATGAAGGGCTTTGAGTCAGCCCAGAACTAACCCATCCAATTCAAAAACTATCTTGCTAGATGGAGCTGGATCTAACCAAAATTGGCCCACCTGACATGCAAAGTAGTTAACTTTAGCCTTTAATGACCTATACCTTATTATAATACTAAAAGTCACACCTATCATATTAAAGATGCCATTTTCTTACAAACATTATGTGACTAAACATGTAATCAATCTGCGCATGCTCATTAATTAGATCAACTACAACCTTGTCATCTTGAGCCATTGTGCTCCTTATCCTAAAACCTGCCCATCTTTTGATGATATAAAACAATCAGAGTTACTGAAATTTGGGACAGAGATTATTAGACCAATAGGCTGTCTGATCTCCAGCTTCACACTTAGCAATAAACGCTTACTCTCTTTGAAACATTGGTGTCTCAGGAATTGGTCATTTGAGTGCATTGGACGAGAACCCAACACTTTCAATCAGCATCAATTTCACTTACATGAAATATCTAGAGGGGGTAAATTCATAGAAAAAGAAAGTAAATTTGAGTTTCCCAGGGGATGGATGGAATAGGGAGTTGTTGCTTGGTGGATTAACAGGATTTGTAAATTTTGGAAATTTTTGAATAAAATTCATTTTTAAAAAAGCAGATAATTATTATCAGAAGAAAGAAAAAGTCTCAATTTCAAATGATGATTGTACATTATTCATGAGCAAAGTCAAATGCCCCTGTAGATTTGTGAAACGAGTGACATAAGATTGCCATATAAAGGTTTTATGAAATCAGCATGAATATGATCCCCAATGTGCAAATTCACTCTAAGAAACCAAATGGTTACCATGACAACAAAATTGTTTGCAACTATATTAGATAATAAAATTATTAAAGAAAGACTAGATAAGTAAAAAAGGTTTTTGGATGAAATTGGACTATTTAGAGAGCAAAGAAGCACAGATGTAAACATTGGTAATATAGAACTAAACACCACGGAGTAATGGATTTCTATTCTGAATTTATGTTTCTCTTTTGTGCTTTATATGGGCAAATCAGCTTAGCTGAGTGCTGTTAAATCTGAGACCCTGATAAACAGGAATACATAATTTTGAAGTTTGATCATCAGGACCAGGATCTGGAAAAATGCGTATGTGAAACATACTTCTTCAACTGTGTGTAAATGTGTGAAGAAGAAAATAAAGCACTTTAGATAATTAACTTATTTGTTCGCTAATTGAAACAATGCAAAAATCATGTGATGTTTGTGAAATTTTGTAGTAAGGGTAAGATTGTGCCTTGTATAGCACACATGCTTATCAGAAGCAGAAATATATTTTTGTGACACAGATATGCTGACAAGAAGCCACGACTTAATAATATTTATCTAATTTATAATTATTTGCATAGTTTTACTAGAATCAAATAAAATTTCCTAACATTCCTATGCTATCCCTATACTATAAGTATAAAAAATAAAAGATAAATGAAAGCAGATAAAATCTGTCATTGAGAAAATACCAAGAGTATTTGTAATTCTCAGATCTATGATATAGTATACTATATTTCTCTTCATCGTTACTAGACATCAGTGCAATCATGTTATTTTCAACTGTTTTCCAATATCTCATACATCAGTTTGTGAAAACATTGGAGGTTACAGAGACTGCTGTAGGAAATTGTATGTCACTGCTACAGGAGGAAGAGCATCTGAAGAAAAGTAGAATGTTAGAGTATCTGCCTAGAAGAGAAAAGAGAATTAGTGACAGACGACATGGGAGATCCTCAAGGGACAAATACTGTAACTTAAAAGTAACATAGACATGGTTATTTTTAAATTCTTCATTTTAGGAGAAAATATCCAGGAAACAATCATTTTATTATCTACATGTTTAATTACTCATGATTATAAAGTTGGTGGACTATCAAAATTTGAACAGGACTCAAAATTATATTTTTCCAAGACACTTATTTCAACTCTGCTATGAAGCACTTGAGATAATGTTTTCCACTTTTTTGAAAATATTTATGAATTTCCTGTTTCCAATGACTATAAAATGTAAAACCTTCCTTAAATGTCACTTCATAAGGCAGAATTGCAATATTATAGAGTCCTGTTCTATCCTTTTGTTACTACTTTTTTCACATGGAATTACTCTTTTAAGGCACATCTTCAATGCTGAACTGTAAGCTGCATGAGGGAAGGAAAAATAATTGTTTACAGTGACTCAGTTATTGTTCAATTAATAATTGAGCAGTATCTAATTGACATTATGGTTAGTGTCTTACAGAAAATGTGAAAATGTGAAATTTTTATTTGCAACACAAATAAAAATCAATTTGCTTTGTCTGCACTTGCACCACATTCTCAATACAATGTATGTTGATATTTCAAGTAGTAATTTCCTTCCTGAAAACTCTCATCAGGGTTAACAAAGACTCCTTGTAGTGCATGTCACATTCTCCCTTGCATTATCAAGTTTTGCAGATATATTTTATCAGAGATTGCAATCTCAATGCCCACAGAAAATAAGAAATGACATAAATAATAGAGCCACACTTGGGTAGTGATGGTCACAGGGTCAAACTGGAAAGTTATCTAAAGGGAATAGGGACTACTCAGCTCCAGCTAAATGGCACAGTATGAGAACTCACACTGAGCATGTCAGTACAATTGTCTCCTCTCATCTAATATTATGTGAGTTCCTAAAGTCACTATCAACGTTTTTACTTTTATCTGTGTAGGAACAGAATAGCATATTTTATATAGTAGGCACTACATTGATATTTTTGGATTAATTATAATATTTACTATAAATAACATGACCATCTCAAAGGGAACAATATTAATAAAAATAAAAAAAATATATTTTTGGCTTGTTCAATTTGTTATTACAGCTTAATTATGCAAGACATTATGCTAGACCTACCATATAAGAGCCAAAAAATCCTACTCCAGGAATATTGTTAGGGAGGATTGCATGCTGCAATGTACATTTCAATGATATATCTGGTGAAGATTATTTAAGATTCACTACTGCTGCCACTTTAGATGCCATAGCATAAATTTCAGACAATAAAAGAGAATATGATCTGGTTTATCCAATCAGGGAATCAATTAAAATATCACAACCTAACAATACCTGGGAAAGTTTCGTTAATACTAGTGCTCATTAAAAAACAAAACAAGCAAAAAATTATATTATGAATGAGCTACTTAAAAGCAATTATGGTATCTTAGTAACACTTTCATTTTTCCATGTTAAACACTGTCTTTGTTACCTATTAGTTTGTCAAATGATTTATGATGAATTAATGAATAAAAGTAATAGCTGTCAATTAAAAACAACTTTTCTAAAAACAGGCAGTGTCATTTACTAACAATTGCTTTAAACATGAATGTTTGAAGTGCTAAAGAAATTCACATAGATAAGAAACTGACCACAACCTTCCTAGAAATGCTTGACTGAAGTGCTCAGATAAGAGAACTGGGAGTAATTTTTCTTTTTCAGTCTGACTCAGACCCCACTCTCTTTTTTCCTTGACTCGATAGCTGATCTTCCTCATCTGTTTCTAAGTCCTGACATTGCATGTGTTAGACAAATTATTATTGCAATGTTAGTTGAGGGTGCTCCCATGTGATATGCAATTTTATGTGCAAGTATCCAGTTCTAATTATAGGTGTGCATGTGTATCTATGTCACTAAATGATCAGTACACATAATTGCCCGGCATAGGGGCTTTTCATTGAAAATCCATTCTAATGAAAGCATAGTCCATCCTGTGATGCTTTCATAGGTTAACCAGTAAAATCACCTTCAAAACTATATGGTTTCTATCCCTGCATCTGACTGATTCCTACTGCTGATTCTTAGTACATGAGTTGGCCTGTCAGCCCCTTTTGATGCCTGGTTACAGGTAGTAGGTTACATTTGCAAGATCTTAGTTCCCATCATTTTCTGTTTGTTCCTCAAACCTCCATCTCAAGTATCTAGCTTTTTTAACAAGATGCATTTTAAAATTACAAATAATATCATTAATTGGCAGGGCTCCTGTATTTATAAAAATTAATAAAATAACCAAAACCATTTTACTCTTAAGTTCAGTAAGATAACACATACACATTAAATACAAGCTATGATGGATTTAATTCCAAAACCAAAGAAAATTTCAGTCCTTTCTTCTGACAAAAAAAAAAAAAATCATGAAGGAGATTATTTCTGGGACATTTAGTGACTTACGGGAACACGGGTACAGAATATTTATGATCAGGACTCTAATGGGAAAGCTGATTGCAAAGTTGCCATATAAATCATTTGGAAACATTTGCTTAGATCATTTACACAACTTATATTGTGCAATAATGATAAATATGCATAGTCTTTTTCAAAACCTTTAATGTATACTTTCCTTATGCTTCTTATTTTGACACGTATTGTTGCTTGAAAACAGAAAACTAAATATTTTCCTTGAAGAGTCAACATCTTGCTACTTATTTAATCACCTCATTAAATTCCATTTCAGAAAAGAGAAGACATCTAAATTTAACTGTGATTAAATTAATTAGTTCAGCATTGTAATTCTCAGTGCACAGTTTATAATGCCTCTTCTTTATTTTATTATCCACTTTGGTCCTCCTTCCAGATGGATAAGAATAGAAATCTAAATCATTTGTGATTTTATTAGGTTCTACCTTCCTCTTAGGCTTTCTTCTAATCTTATCCTGAAGGATGTATAGTTTGATTTCTTTATTTTCCCCTTCTATTTTCCTAAATTATACAGTGAAAAATTCTTCCTTTTCAAAACCTGAATCATAAGGGGAATATATCATGATAGGATATTATTATTTTTATCATATTAAGGGAGAAAAGCAAATAGTCATTGATGAAAGCTAGTCAAAAGAAGTGAATCTTTGATTTATTTATCATAGTTAGTATGTAAAATAATGTTATCCAGCCAAGCATTCACAGTAAAAGTATACCTTTATTTTTCCTCTGTACAATAATTTACATTCTATTTTCCTTCAGATATTGTGTTCTCCTTTCCTGAAATATTAAGATTCCTTACTTTATCCACCTTTACTTTCAGTTAAATTAACTGTTAAAAAATGGTACATTTTTGCTCCATCATATATACTAACTTCATTTGCAAAAACTATCTCTCTCCAATAGCTTATCCAATTCACCCAGCTCTCTATAGTTTGCAGAAGAAAAGAGTAACCATATTTCATAATTTTGTAAGATTTGTATTAAATTTTAATGATCCTCCTAAAGATGGTTTAAAGCCTAAACAATTGAATACAAATCAGATATAAATATATGTTTCTCTTAAAAATCCTTGCTTTTATACAGAGATAGGATTTTATACACATTTTTCTAAACCTTGCTTTTTACACTTAGTATTTTGTTTTGGCGAACTTTCTACATTGGCACATAAAAGCTTCCTACTCTTTTCTAACTTTATAGTATTCCATTGTATGGATGCAGCATAATTTTTTTGATCCCCTATTGACGGATGTTTGCATTGCTTCCAATCTTTTCCACCAATTTCCTGCAGTGATTCACTGAGAAAATTCTAGATATGTAATTTAAATATTTCAACTATATATGTTACACAAATCCTTAGAATTTGGGTTGTTAGACATAAAGGATATATATATGTATATATATGTATGTATATATATATAAATGGATCTGGCAAAGTGTTGCACACATAAGTTTTAACAATTAACATCCCCATCAATAATGAATGAGCATATCCATCAAAACAGAGCTTAATCAAATGCTTCGTTCATTGCCAATCTGTTAGGTTAAAAAAAATGCTTTTTTAACTTCCATTTTTCTTTTCATTAGTGGCAGTGGGGATATTTTCTTATATTTGAGAGTTTCTATGAACTACCTTTTCATAGCCTTTGATCATTTTTCTATTATGATTCTTTTTAAATTAATTTGTAGCCACTACTTGTATATTGAGGTTAGCCTTTTGCCTATGAGTTGTGAAATATTTCCCAGTTGTCATTTTGTCTTTAAATTGTAGGTAGCTGAATATATCAGTCTTTCCTACTGTAGCTTATGGATTTTGAATCAAGGTTGAAAGGCCTTCAACATTCTGAACTTGTAAAATAAAAATAATTCATAATCTCTTAGTATATTTTTCTTGCTATTATTTTTTGTTCAAAATTTAATATTTGAACTTTTTGTTATTTGTGTTAGCATGATGTCTGGGTTATGAAAACAGTTACTTTTTCATGTTCAGAAGGTTATCCAACTATTAAAAAATATTGAATAGAACCTTTATCTCACTGAATTGAGTTGTCTTTATTGGCATATACTGAATATTTGTGTTTCTATACCTGGATATCAGTTCTGTCCATTTGTCTGTCATATGTCTATGTTGCATTATTTTATTTGTTGAAACTTTAAAATGTGTTTTGAACTGGGTAGAGCAAGACTCCTTTCATTGCTCATTTTATTCAGAGTTTCCTGGAGGTTTTATAGTGTATTTTTTAAGGATGCTGACTCTGTCTTTACACTTTCTAAATTCGAAGTCTAGCTCCTGCAGTTGTGAAAATTTAGGCAAGTAACTTAATTGATTTCCTAATAAGAAAAAATGGAGAAAATAATATTACCTACTTCACAGAAGTGATATAATGAATATGTTTAAGGGATTCATTTATTGTCTGCCTAATAGCACCCCATAAATGATTGCTTCTATCATTCATTTCCATAGAAAAGATAGTGTGGCTTGTCCAGCCAAGCTGCTAATATTTAAAGGGATTACATTGCTGAGATTAAAGAAGGCAGATAGATAATAGATAGATTAATTTAAGGGGAATTGGTATTGTTTTTATATTGAATTGTACTGTGTGGGAAAATTGTATGCATTTCATTTTGTTTAAATATTCTCTTGCTTCTTCCAGGGTATGCTACAGTCTTCTACAGATGGATCTAACATCTTTTTGGTTGTTATTATGAACAAGGTATTTTGTACCATTATCTCTTCTAATTGGTTATTTTTTACATACAAAATTACCGGATTTTTAATACTGTTTTTACTTTGCTATATAGCTGTCATGTGTTATCATTTGTAGTGGATTTTCAGTGTATTCATCTGGGGAATCCAGGTATAAAATCATTAGCCTCTAAAAACAACAATGGCTTTATCTCCTCCTTCCCCATTTTTATACCCTTAATTGATTTCTCTTCTTTAATTGCATTGTCCACTATGTATGATTACATTTAAATAATAAAAATTAGTGTGGGCATCCATGTTGTTTTTCCCCTAACTTTAGTGGAGAATGTTCTAGTTATCTCTCCATTAAGCATAATGTTGACTTTTACTGAATTAAATATGTTGTATTTTCTTAAATGGATTATGAATTTTAAGAGTGTCATTTTCAGCATGTATGATGATAATGCCTTCACCTTCTAATCTAATTGCATGATTAAATTTATCAATAAATTTCCCAATATTGAAATATCAGCGCACTCCTACCATGAGCTCTCTTTAATTACTATGCATTTTTGATAGAACACTGAATTCTGTTTGCTAATGTTTTACCTAAAATATTTTCATTGATATTATTAATGACATCTCAGAAATTTTATTTTTATGTGCAATCTTCTATGGTTTTATATATTTATTAATGCATAATCTATTTGTTTTCAGATAGTATAAATTAATTAGAATGATTTGCTTTTAAGAGTTGGATACAAAATAATTTACTGTGAAATAATTTGGGCCACATAGTGAAAGACATAGTATAAATAAATACAGAAAATATAATATAAAATGGAGTACTTAAACTAAAACCGTAAGTATATGCAGCATTTGTAAATGATAATTGGCTTAATTAAGAAAAGGAATTTACTGCAGATTCTTTAACAGTTCATTTATTATTGCTTATGATTCTACTTGTGGAATTTTGTTGATCTGCACAAGCCAGCCCAACGTGGCCCAATCCTGTGTTTTCATTTAGCTGTGGGTCATCTCAGCAGCTTTGCTCTCTTGGCTAATGAGCTGGTTAGAATCTGTTATGTACCCCATAAAAGACTATGTTCTTTTAATCCTCTTAGTTTCTGCTGTATCTATTCTTTCTTTACATCTTTGCATTTTTGGTCTTCATTTCCATCATGATTTTGAATTTTCCTTCCACTTCTTTCCTGAGATATACCAGTTAAAAATTATCTCATCTGTTTCTTCCTATTTGATTTTGAATCATTGCATTTCTACTCTGTGGCCTTTTCTCACAAAGAGAAATGATTTGTTATTATGTTTTTTAAAATTACAGTGAATTTTTGGTTACAATTTTTATTCACTCTATGACAATATTTTTCTAAGGCAAGTTAATAACATCACCCAGTATTACACATAGCTTTTTTCCTAGAGTTTCTTTGTGTTGATGCACTACTACTTACCATTTTATTACATAATTCAAGAAACCAGGGTTTCCTAGACCTAATCTTTGAAGCTTTCTGGTTGGAAAATCTCAAAGAAGGGCCAGGGCAGTGCTTTCACAATAAAAATATTTTTACTCCTCTGACTCAGATATAAACCAAGATTATTAAAGAACAGAAGAGGAAGTATCAAATAAAAAATATCACATCAAAAATATGATGGCAGGAAATAGTGAGAAATATATCTTCTTTGCTTCTGTCAGACAAATCAGATACATAGGAGTATCCACCAACAGCTCAGATCAGACAGTTCTTACAAGTGCTTTTGCAAATAAGGGATACTGCTTTTTCACTTTGAGAGTATTCTCCAAAACTTAAGGCATTTTCTCTCACATTTTACCTATGGTACTTAACTATGCATTTATTTCCATGATTGTTTTATAAATAACTTCTACTCCAAGTTGTAAACTTCATGAAAAAATTAAAGTGCAATACATGTAAATAATGGTGGTTGGGGGTGGGGCAAAGGGATGACGTAATCTGGGGAATTAAGAAAGCCTTTACTAAGAAAATATTATATGACAAATGATGAGATTCATATTGTTTGTGCAGAACATTATATAGTTACTCTCAAGTGGAATAATGCATTGGAATAGAAAGAAAGAATTTTTGAAGTTCAGAAGAAAGTGAGACTCATAGGAAAGGGAAAAACCTCACAGAATGAGACTTGAGTGACAGGCGCAGTTTAGGTAATTAACAAGTTTGTATATTAAATTTGATACTTTTTTCCAAGAGTAACAGGGAAACTTTTAGAGTATTTTCAACTAGTGGGACCATTTTGAAAATACCCTCTACCTTCTGGGTGAAGATTAATTTGAAAGAGTAGAAGAGTCAATGGGAGGAAGCATGGCCCTTCATAATAGATGATCATGATATACTTAAGAATAAGGACTTTGTTATATTCTTTTATGAATATCTAATACCATCCCTATGCTTAGTGTTCAGTGAATTTTTTTTCCTATGGTTGCATTTGAATCCATCTTTCCTGATGTCTCTCCTTACACCTGTATCTAAGCAATAATCAGGCCTTAAATTTTGCTCAAATCATCCTCTCTCAATACCCATACACAGCTTGTCCTTGTCGTATTGTGCTCTTGGGCTATCTGGTTAGCAACAGTGTTGCTACTTACTTGCTATGAAATATTGGGTAAACAGCTGAAACGCTTGATCTGTTTCCTAATCCCTAGCACAAGGAAATGTTTGATGTGACTGGAAGATTGCAAGTATATGTAATAGATGGTCAAGGTTATTTGTTTATGGAGAATTTGTGCTTGCTATTGTGACTACAAAAATGAGAAAACATGACTTTTGGTTTCCTGTACTTTAAATTTTGACTGAAAAATTAATATAATAATGCATGTAAACCATAAAGCAACATGCAAATGTAAGCTATTATTATTATTACAAATTAAAAATTATTATTAACTTTCTAAAAGATGACTTATTCACATGCTAGAGTGCTGGATCTTAATTATGTTCATTCATTGCTTCATTTATTGAGCAGCTCCCATGTATCAAGTCTTCTTGTATACATACAGCAGAGAATAAAATAAAATCTAATCACTATGGCCATTACATCCTAGTGTCAGTGAGATAGGACATAAAAATAAATAATGAAATATAATGTAAAATCAGATAATGATTTACTTACAGAGTAAGTTGAAAGAAGATGACAATATGGAGGCAGTGAAGAGAGACGTTGTACTAACTTTGAAATGTTGTCTCTTGCTCTGTATTATATTTCTATTGCTGCTATAAAAAAATTACTGCAAACTTACTGGTTTAATACAACATAAATTTATTCTCATATTTCTGGAGGTCAAAACTCCAAAATGTTTCTCACAAGGCTAAAATCAAGGTGTCCAGAAGGCTGGTTCTTTCTGGAGGGTCCAGAGGAGAATCCGTTCTTTGTCTTTTCTAGTTTCTAGAGGCAGTGGCATTCCTTGGCTCCTGGCTGCATCACTCTAATCTCTGCTTCCATCACTGCATTGCCTTCTCCTAACTTAGACCCTCCTGCCTCCCTCTTAAAAGCACCCTTGTGGTTACATTTGGCCCACCTGGATAATAAACTCTCCTTTTCAAGATACTTAATCACATTTGCAAAATTCATTTTCCTAGATAAGGTAGCATATACACAGCTCCAGGGATTAGGACTTGGACATCCTTTTGGGGAAGTGGGGGTGGAGGGATTAGTCTGTCTACTAAGTGCTCCAAGCCTAGCCTATGTCTGACTCAGAGCCACATCTAGTTATCTGAGAAAATGCTAGTTTAATATTGATTGTAGTATAAAATATGTGAAAGTCCAGGCAAAAAAAATGCTAAATATATTCTAATTTAATAAAACTGATATTTTGTTGCTCTGAGACAAAACCTGAATTTTAAAATTAGGAAGAAGCAATTTGCAGCATTAACCAATTCACCTTTCAAACAGCAAATCCTATAATGTTTAAGGGTTTTTGTAGGTTTTGGAGTTGTTTCATAAGTGTACAACATATTTACTCCTCAATTCTGACTCTGCAAACTTCTCTGTATTTATAAACAAGGCCCAGTGGGTTTGGTTTTCTGTACAAGAAAACTTCTCATAAGTTTTAAGAAACAGAGCCTGCTGTTTTTTTGTATGTCTTTCATGCTACTTTAACATTTAACTGCATCTGTGTGAACATGCTGCTGAAAACGTCTATGCATTTACAGGAATCTTTTCTAAGCTGTTAACATATGAATACTGAACTTTAGTTTGGTGCATGCTACTTATTCAACTTATTGTTGAATAAAGCTCTGACTCTAGACAAGAAGTTTTGGAATAATGAATTCTAAATTCAATTCAATATTTATTAAATACCACTATGCACCTAGCATTATATTTATTTAATATGTCTGACCTCATATAATTGGAACATGTGAAAATGGACAGTAGATTGAAGAATAGTAAAAATTTAAGTTTTATATAGATAATTTTGAGTTAGCTTAAATTTCCTTTTCTTGCTTGCCCATGCATTTCTGAAATGAAGAGAAATGCAAACACTCATGTATGTGACTCTTAAAAAGAATTGAAGGCATGGTAATTTCATTTGTTTAATAATTAAGTTTTGCTCTGCTTTTGTTGTATATTTTGCCATTTTAACAATTACCTGAATTTAAATTATTGATTCATTTAGTCTTTTGTTCATGTCCTGTGGTTATTGCTCTAGTAATTTTAAGCTGGAGGATCTATAGAATTTTGGCCAGTAAGAGGTTGACTTGATCATGAGAAATCCTACAGTAGAGTGTTCTCATATTTAGTTACAAAAGCATAAGTTTGCAATGATATTTTATTTTGCAGATTTTTACTGTCATTTCACACAAGTTCATTTAAAGTAGGCCCTAAAAAAACTGCAAAATAATATGACAAATGTAACATGAGAAAAAAAGTCTCTAAATAAGTGACAAAAGTATAACTAGGAATTAAGGAAAAGTGACTGTACAGAAAATTTAGAATCATATCCAGGAGAATTAAAGTGAGCATTACTGAATATGAAAAAGTTCTGGGAGAGAAAATGATCTGAACATTAAAAATTTGATTTAAAATATATTTAATTCACCTTTTCATTGTAAACAGAGGGAAAACTAATGTGGTAAAAAAGTGCATAATCATTTATAAAGATTTGCTTTGGGTTGTTTATTGTAAAATTTTTAATGTAATTATTTGATGGATACATATCAAAGAATAAAATACAATTTAACAAAAACATCTAAAATACATCTATTATAAGCATGAGATTCCACCGCTCTTCTATAATTCATTCTCCATAACTTAGCCATGATGTTTTGTTTTGTTTTCAATAAAGGAGTCCCATTATTATCAAGATGTAATAATGGATAAGAGTTAACTCTTTGCTTTAAATAACTAGAAAACCAGAAAAAAAAATAACAGTGGTTTACAATAATTGGACAACAGGAGGTAAATAGCTATCATCTCTGAGAGGAGAATAACAAACAAGGTAAACATTACAATTATATCTGCTATGACCTGGGGCCAGTTTCCAAACCACAGCAAAAGGAGGAGAACTAATATAGGGTCTAGCAGTCTTAAGAAGTTGAGAGACAGAGCTGGAGGTTGGAGAAACCAAGTTGGCTAGAATTTGTGGGCAGAGGAGGGAGCATCACTTAAGGAGTGCTCCAGTGATCTGAAAAGGGGCAATCTTAAGTCATTATTTGAGTAGTGAGTTGTCCATATGTGAGTGAAAACTATCCAAGGCTAAAGGAAAAATCATCTGGGCAGAACAATTCATAGAGTTCACACAGGCTGGGAATACTTTGTGTTTCACTAAGGATATTAGAAAGACTTTATAATACATGGACCACCAGCAAGAATCCACAGATTACTGTCTTATTAATGACAATAAATAATCCTGTGACTAAAGGCTGCTCTGTGCCTGCCATATGACAAACTTATAAGGAAACCTTGAAGGAATATAATTGATTCCATCTCAATTAACTGCATGTCAGGGTAAAATCCATTGCTATCGAAAGGACTACAACAAAATCAAATGACTAACAATGTCTAATTTATAGTACCAGGTATTCAATAAATAATTACCAGACATGCAAAAAAAAAAAAAAAAAAAAAAACAAAACTAACAAAACAAACAACAACAAAACAGGAAAATACGACTCATGACTAGAAGGAAAAACATCAATCAATATAAACAGAAAAGAAATAATGGGAATGATGAAACTAGCAGAAAAGCATGTTAAAATAGCTGTAAGTTGCTCCATATATTAAAGAAGGAGAGGAAAAATGAAGAGATAAATAAATGATAGAAAAAAAAGGTGATATAAAACTTCTAAAAAATACAGCATTTTGAATAAAATACACAGAATGGGATTTACAGAAGAATTGACACTGAAGAATAAAGTGCTGTGAAGTTAAAAACAAAGCAAAAGAAAATAGGAAATATGATGCTAGTCAGCATCAAGGGATATGATACTTAATCAAGCAGTCTGAAATATCTGTAAATGTAGTTGCAAATGAACAGAAGAGATAATTGAAAACATAAAAAAAAAGGAAAAATAGTTAAAACATTTCTAAATTTGAAGAAAACTAAACCCACAGAGCCAAGATCAATGAATCCCAAGCAGCATAAAATGGGGGGAAAATAGAGAGGAAAGAATATCAAAGCCATCTTTTTAAAAACAAGCAGTAAAGACACAAATCTTCAAAGGAAAGAACAGAAAAATCACAGATGTAGAAAGGAATAAAGTAAGAAATGATATCAGACTTACCAAAAATTATATAATCCAAAAGATAATAGGATGTCATTTTTAATGTTTTGAAAGAAAAAAATTGTCAACCCTGTATTATTTTACTCAGATGAAATCTTTCCAAAATGAAGGCAAAATCAAATATTTCCCAGACAACCAAAAGCTGATATTATTTTCACTGCCAACAACATGCACCATAATAAATTTTTAGTGAAATTCTGAAGGCAGAAGAAAAATAATACTAGGTGAAAATTTATATCTACACAAAGGAGTTAAGATCCTTAGAAATGGTAAACGTGGGTAAACAGAAAAGACTTTTTAAATCAAGTTTTATAACTCTTTAAAAGATAATTGTCTACATAAAACAAAAAATAGTAACAGTATATTGTGGGCTTTATAAAACATGTAGAAATAGAATTTGTAAGTACTATAATGTAAAGGACGGAAAGAATGTAAGTGTATGGTACACACGGTACATGATATGTTACAACTTTGACAATAATTTGAGTGAAGATTTTGATTTCACTTTGAGTGCTAGTTAGAACGAATGTACAGAAAATCACTATGAATAGAAAAACTTTGAACAACATTACCAACCAACTTTGCCTGATTAATGTTTACAAAGCATTTCGCCAAAAATTGCTGCAAGCAATTCAAGTACCATACCACGTCATATGGAATATTCACCAAGATGGACCCTAGGTTAGGTCATAAAACAAAGCTTAATATAATTAAAGGGATTAATATTATATAAAGTATACTTTATGACCAAAAAAGTATAAAAAACAGTTACAGAAAGCTATCTAATTTCCAGGCCCAGAAGTCTTCACCAGTGAATTCTGACATTTAAGGAAAAAAACAATAGCAATTCTCCTTAAACAAATCCAGAAAATAAAAGAGGGGGGAATATGTCCCACACATTTTATGAAGAGAGCGTTACCCACATACCAAAACCAGATAAAGACATAAAAAAAATAAATAAATAAAAACAAAAACTGGACCATTATCCAATATAAATACAGATGCAAAATCTTTAGCAATATTTTGTTAAATCAAATCCTGGAATAAATAAAAATAATAATTCCACATGACTAAGTACAATTCTTCACCCCAGTATGAAAATCAATCAATGGATTTTTCATACATACTCTTAACAAAATACTTCAATGAAATATTTCAATAAGGGCAAAAAAGAGAACAGCTGACAAAAGTCAATGACCATTCATTTATAATAGCACAAAATCATGAAATATTTAAGGATAACTTTAAGAAAAAGATACCACAAAAAAATCACAAATGTACATGGAAATTTTTTTTAAAAATACCACTTGTGCTTGTTTGAATCTATTATGCACACAATAAAAAGCCATGATCTTTTAATACAATCTTGTGAGGGCAGATCTATTGTTGGGTGGGACCTTTTGATTAGGATGTTTCTATGGAGATGTGACCCACCTAATTGAGGGTGGGCCCTTTGGATTAGATTATTTCCATGGAGATGTGGCCCCACCAATTCAGGGTGGGTCTTGATTAGTTCACTGGGTCTTTAAGAGAGTTAAGAGCTGACACAGACCCAGACACTTGGAGATGAAGACAGAAAAGCTTTTGGAGATACTAAGCTAAGACATGAAGCCCAGAGTTTGCCCCAGAGAGGCTAAGTGAGAAACTACAATGCTTAACGAAAAAGCCACTGGAATCAGAAGCTGAAAGCAATGCAACCCAGTAGCAAAGGACCAGCACGTACCAGCCATGTGCCTTCCCAGCAGACAGAGGTGTTCCAGATGCCATCAGCCTTTCTTCAGTGAAGTTATCCCCTTGTTGATGCCTTAGTTTGGACACTTTTATGGCCTTAGAATGGTAAATCTGTGAACTAATATATTCCTATTGTAGAAGGAAATCCATTTCCAATATTTTGCATTTTGGCAGCTTTGGCAAACCAGAACATCACTGAAAAAAAATTAAGAAGAAATGGAAAGAGACATAATGCTCATGAAAATAAATGCTATTACTGAGGACAGTTCTCCCCAAAATGATCCATGGAATCAACACAGTCCCAAACCACATACCAACTGCCTTTTATTCTTGTACAAATTGGCAAACTGATCCAAAAATATATATGGAATTGCAACAGACTAAAATTGTCAAAACAATTTTGAAAAAAGAGAACAAAGATGAATGAATTACTTTACTAATATCAAGGTTTACTCTAAAGTCATCAGAACACGTTGACATAGAATAGATCAGCAGAACAGAAAAGAGATCCAGAAAAAGGAGGTATTGTTTTTACAAAGGGGCCAAAACACAAATCTTTCAACCAACAGTGTTGGAATAATTGCATATTCATTGCAAAATAATAATAATTAACAAAAATAACTTCAAACCTAACTGATGCCATATAGAGAAACAGAAAGGTGATATGGGGGAAAGGCAAGGCGATTTTCCCCCAAATAATCCAGGGAATAGCTTAAGAATTGAAGATATTATGCATGTTAGATTGAGGATTTGAGATGTGGGTTGAATAGAGGGGGATATTTGAAAGTCTGAGGAAGGGTTGCACAGACTTCCAAGCTGCATAACCCAAGACGAGAAGTTTATTTGGGGGAGAAATTAAATAAGAGATTTGGATTTGAGGCAGCAAGCAGAGTGGTAGGACTAAGGTACAGAGATAAAAATATAATTAAATGAAATTTCACATACTGATCCCTAAACAGTCTTCATCAGTCATACTCCCAGAAAGCATTCAGCTAAATTTACATGTCACAGGCGAGAGATTAAAGGGCTCTTATTTCCAGAGAAAATATTCATTGATACAGAAATTTGATGTCTGTCAATTTAAAAAAATCCTCTCTTTTTCTAATCAATCTACTCTGATCCTACTCTTATAGCCTCAAATCAGTTTTTCAGTTCTTCATTTTGAGATCAAAGGAGGGAGATTTAAGAATCGTCAATATTTGGAAAACAAAATCTGTAATTTGAAGAGTAGGTAACAAAACAAATGTATACAAAACAGAAACTCAGAAGAGAGACAATGAAAGAGCAGCCAATAACAAACACCAAAACAAAGCAAATCACTAACAAACCCTAAATATTTCATATCTCTAAAAGGCAAGAGAAGATAGTTCTATGAAATTAAAACAGAATTCAACAAAAAAAGGAATACTCAAAGACTACTACAGCCTTCTTAGAAATCAAAAATCTTAGTCATTGGAAATTTTGAATTAAACTCCAAGAAAGTAAAATCATAATACAAAGAGATGTATATTAAGGGACAGAGAGAAAAAAAATCATAAGTCCAATAAACTGAAACAGCAGCAGACTAATTGAGATCTATAAAGAAAACAGAAAGGAGAAAGGAGAAAATTAATGAATAATAATGTCAGAAAAAATTTCAGAACCCAAGTTCATTATTTTCCATATTCAAAGGACCCAAGTGCATAGCATAGTGAATAAAAATAGGAATATAAGGAAATGAGGGGAAGAAGGGCTATCATTGTTTCAGAACAATGGAAAAAATGATTACTGTATTGGTTTCCTGGGAACAAAGCACTAAAAACCGGGTCATTTAAAACTACAGAGGCATATTATCCCATAGTTCTGGAGACTAGAAATCTGAAATCAGGGTGTCTGTGGGGCCATGTTCCCTCTGAAACCTGCAGGGAAGAAACCTTTTCAACGTCTGGTGTTTTCCTGAAATCCCTGTCTTTCCTTGACTTGTAGATGCATCACTTCAATCTCTGCTTCAGTCTTCACTTGGCCTTCCCTCTCTGTGTCCCTGCTCCCCACCATAATTCAATATGATCTCATTTTAACTTAAAAACATCTGCAAAAACCCTATTTCCAAATGAAGTTTTGTTCACAGGTACCAAATGTTAGAACATCAGTGTATCTTTTGGGGGAACCCAATTCCACCCATAACAATTGTGAAAAACCCTGGCAACTCTCAGGCAAAATACACAGACCAGAATCCTGAATGGCCTTGTCCCTTTAAGAGCAGCAGTGAAAGCTAAAAAATATTGAAACAATGTTTTTTAAGTTGCAATAGATAATATTTTTCAACATAGAATACTATACTAAGCTGTATTTTCAAAACAGTATGAGTGTAACATTAAGATATTTTCAGGTCTTAATTCAAGGTCTCAAACATATATCCTATGCACTCTTTTTAGAGCTTTAGTTCGTTTTCCACTACTGTTTAATAAATTACCCATAAACTTAGCAGCTTAAAACAACACTCACTTATTATTTCACAATTTCTGTAGGTCACAATTCTGGGCAAGTTCCTCAGCTCAGGGTCTCACATACTAAAATCAAGGTGTTGGCCAGAAGGAATTCTCATCTGGAGCCTCTAGAGAAGAATCTGCTTCCAAGCTAATTCAGGGTGTAGACAGAAATAGTTTCCTCACAGCTTTCTGACTGAAATTTTCTTGCTGGTACCAGCCAGGGGCAACTCTCATCTCCTAGTGGCCCCTGCACTTCCTTGACACATGGCCTTCTTACAGGCACCCTCACAGTATGGCAACTTTCCTCTTGAAAGCCTGCAAGGAAATCCCTCTCTGACTTCTAGACTATCTTTTAAATCACCTACCTGTTTAGGTCAGGCCCACTAGGTTTATCGCTTTTGTGATGAACTCAAAATCAACTGATCTTGATGTAGAACCTTAATTACAACTTCAAAATTCTTAACCCTGCTGTATAACACAACCTAATAATGAACTATATCCCTTCGTGGTCACAGGTCGTATATATACTCTAAAGGAAGGGATTATACAGGATTTGTTCACCAAGGAATGAGAATCTTGGGGACCATATTAGAATACTACCTTGCATCCCTACTATCTCACAAAGATATTGGTGGGTTTACTGCAATAAAATAAAAGTGTTGAGAGTGAGGAAGACATAAATCACATTTTCCTTCTGTAAAAAAAAATCTATAATAAATAAAAATGAGCAGTATATGTATATTACTGAAAATATGTGGAATTTTATTTGTGAGTATTTTGTTTGTGAGAACAACCAGGACTACTATATTTCATTGTAAGCCTGATGGTACTGTTTGACTTTTTTTTAAATATAGGCATGCTTTTCATGATGAAAAATAAACATACAAATTACATGATGAATTATAATGGGAACTTTAGGTTAAAAAATCTATAATTTTGGTCTTCAAGATCAGTTTAGAGTGCTTTTGGACAGATAAAGTGCATGGGTAGGCAGAGAATTGTTCAGGAAGCAGGGCTAATTAGTTAAATGCAACATTTTAAAAGAACAATAGAAACAAGTAATAAACATTATATCTCATGATCATATGTTGAAAGTGATAATTCTGCAAAATTTTAATCTATTATTGAAACACAATACAGACTCTGCTATAACATCCAACAAAAAATATATAGATCCATCCACAAGGGATATTTGGGGAAGAGCTGGCATCCATGTTTTTTTTTAAATGTTTATTTTTTTAGGTGTTATGTTTTTCCTGGACAGCATGGAAAGGATGAATAATACACAGTCTTATTGTTAGAAAAGATCCCTGTTTAGGATACCAACAAATATCTACTCTATGTCAGACAGACAAACAAGGTATTTTGAATGTTCTGAAGAAGGATATTTTAATTGCAGGTAAAATAACATCAGGTTTAATCATGGTGAAATCAGTCACTCCAGACTAAAACCTCAAGATTAGCAAATACAAAGAAAAGCTCAAAACATGAAACATGTGTAAGCTACTAATATTTCTACTTGACAGCCATATGTTCGTGTGAAGTTCAGCAGTCAAAATGCACAAGGATAACATCATACAGACTTTGAATATCCTCCATGAGAAACAGACATATTATTCTGTAAAGAAAAAAACTAAATATTGAAAATGTTCAGCAGAAAGCTGAAAAGTACATCTTCAAACCTCCTGTTACAGTCTACATTTCCAAGAAAGGTATGAGAGCAATCAACCTAAACCAATAAAAATAGCTTGAGCAATTTATAATCCAGGATCATAAGGACCCATATAAACATTTGGACAAAATAGTAGGTATAAACATGATTATCGCCAAATCATAAACATTTTAACATATATTTTCACTCATAACATGAAGAATTCATATATTAACTCTGTGGTGGCTTAGAACTATGTACCCTAGGAAATTATGATCCTAAACTTAATCTATTTCTATGGGTGTAAATCCTTGTAAATAACCTTTGATGAGGTTACTTCAGTTAAGGTAAGGCCCAAATAAAGAATGGTGGGTCTTAATCCTACTACTGAAGACCTTATGGGGAGAAATATACAAAAGATAAGTTAATATCAAGGCTTTAACAAAAAAAATAATAGCCTACCATAATAGCTTGTAAAAACTTCAACATCATACTCCTTTGATTTGTTTTTGTTGTTTTTATTCCTAATATAGTATCATGTTTTTTTCTTTTTATTGCTATGTCTTTCTTATAGGGGATTTTAATTTAGAAACAATAATAAACTCCCTCTTGCATTTCTTGTTAAGATTATTCATTTACTGATTCCATAATAACTACAATTATTGATGCTGAATATTGTTATGGTGTGATCATGTTTAATTTCAGATCAAGAAACAGATATTTTTAATCTTTATTTTTCATATTCAAATTTTATATCATTTTGTATTATATATGTATGTATTACATTTTATTTTACTTTATTTCATTAGTATTTGAATATTGGTATAGAGGGAAATCTCAATATATATTTGAAGATAGCAGATTCTTGTAATAATTGTGTATGTGCATACATTTGTGTGCATTTGAATAATCATGGTAGTCCTTTTTTGTTATTTTTCTCTATTTTCTTTCTCTTATATCTCCATCTCAAAAGCAAATCTGATTTTCTACTTGTGTCTGATTTGGCTGAGAGCATTGTTAATTACTACTGATTTGGCAGGCAAGTATGCAGGCAGATACTTTGATAAATGGCAGTGTTATGAAAATGGGAATCTGATTCTCCAAGGTAAAACTTTATTCTAAGTGTTTCTTCCACTGCTAAAATGAAAAGAATTGGACTTGCTACCAACTTTCATATTTAAGCATGTCAAGAAGAAATGTTATGCATAGCCATTTCTATTGGATAACAAATAAATACATAAATCTTAAGAACTTGAAGTCATTAACTTGGTGTTTTGGCTAGGGGAAGACATGGGAATAACCTGGATATATTGAAAAATATGTGTATTTTTTCACTTTCTATTTAGGTGTTTATACATCAGGTAGACAAAAATATTTGGAACTATCTGAAAAGGAAATGTCAGTAAAGTCTTAGGTTTATACAAGGAGATTTCTATTGGGATGTAGAAATTTTATATTCATTATAATCTATTAATGTGTCTATTTAAGAATATAAAACTTGATAAACTAGAAGAAATTTTTGTTCCATTATGGTGTATGGGGCATGAGGCATGACAGAAGGAAAATGTTTGTTTCCTGGGATAAGACGCTAGGTATACATCTACATTAAAATGCCCAGTGTTTATTGATCTCTTATTAATCTTCCCTCAATTAAACAGTTACAAAAGTTTTGCAGTTTATTTTCAGTAATATACCTTCCTGGAGAATTTATAGAAACTCAGTACACATACAGAAGCTCAGCTTTTGTCAGTGGCAACCACTCTTGGGCAGCATCTGTTTTTGGAAATTTCCCTGATATCAGTACCACCTGAACGTGGGCCTTGGCTACCTTAATTAATACCAGTGTCCTTGTGTGCTGTATCATTACAATTTGGTTTCTTTTATTAATGATATGTTTGAAAAGGATTAAAGCTGGTATTCTAGAACCAAAAAAAAAAAAAAAAAAAAAAAAAAAGTTACAGTTCACATTATGATATACTTTATTTTAGCCAGAGACAACATTTTCAATATGAAATTTCCCTCTTGGTAAATTCATGCATATTATTGTGGTGATAATATACTGTGTTTCACTCCATCTGAAATTTTCTCTTTACACACCATTTTCAATAATTTTAGGTAATTAGAGCATAACAAAATAAAACATAGCAAAGTTAGTTTCTAAATGCAACTGGAGAGAAACCATATAGTTTCTATATAAGCAAGCCAAGTCATGTCTTCAACAACTGGAAAATTTCTAGTTGTATGAAATACATAGTTAGCACAAATTTTTACTTATTAAATGATATGTACTTAATAAACACTAATGTGAATACTACCTTCATAAAAGGTTTTCTCCTAGGAAAATATGATTGTTACAGCCTGAGGGGCTTTGCCAGTCAAAAGACCAAAGAAGATGCTAAGCATTTTCTGAAACATGAACTTTATTTGGGGCTTACTCACAGGGAGGCAGGAATCAGCAGAAATCAAATGGCTCTTTTCTCATTGGGTGGGTACTGCTTTTGTAGGGAAGTTAGCTGTGTGATTGAAAGAAGGCAGCAAGCCAGTTATAAGGATTTAAGACAAAGACATTCCTAAGGGTGAGAGAGCATCCTGTGACATGGGGGTGGTGCAGGAAGGAAAGAATTATAGGATGGGGCTTTGTAAATAACCACAAGAGTGATAACACTTGGGAGCCAGGAAGCAGGTAGACTAGATTAACATTCTTGCTCTTCTGTGAGATCAAGGGTTTCTCACCTCCTGCTTACTTCCCACTTAAAGTTACCATTTACCCTTTTTCTCTTTACTGGCTTACCAAGATGATAGCTTAAACATTAGCTGCCTAGATCATGCAGATTGCTGTGTACCAAGGTCCACAGGCCTGTTTTGTTCAGGCCAGGGGCTGCCACAATGATATAATAAATTTGAAGTGCTTTTTGAAAATAAATAATAGCTGTAACTATTTAAAATTATCATTTATTAGAGAAACAATAGTTAACATCACAATCCTCTATTATAGTTACCAACAACAACAAAAAAAGAAACTGTAGGTTAAGTACTGATGGTAAATTGCAAAACATTTCTGGGTAGGGGCAACTATAATTATGATGGTCAAAGAAGCTTGTGATATAACTTGTTTTAATAATATGGCAACAATAGGAAATCTCCCAAATGTTAATCTACCAACAAACTATTTAAAATTTTATCACACCATAAAAACTGTTCTTTGCTTTAATGTGTAATCTCCTGTAAAAGTGAAAATAGATGCATGCCACATGAGGAATAGTAAGACAGCCATTTCAAGACCCATTGCCAGTATTTCATACCATCCTGAACTTCACAGTAGGATGTAGAAGGAGGCTACCAATTTTATAGGTAAGGAAAGTGGAAGGACAGTCTGGAAACTCAAAGATAGTTAATCAAATGTAATCTAGTTTGCAAAGTAATCTTGGAGCAATTCTGTTCTTTTGAGGTAATTTTTAAAAAGTAGTTTTGTGTGCTATTTTATTTGATACTCTTAGTTTTATTATTATTCCCACTTGGAAGCTGAGGACATCATGCCTCAGAAGTTAAGTTGCCCAGCTTCAAACTACTTTTTACCCTGAAATTAGCAGTCTAGCACCTGAGTCTGAATATAAAATCACTAATGTGCTTCCCTAAATATATCTGAATCTACAAAGCAAAAGGAACAAATGGTATTTGGGAGAAAACAAGCAAGCAAGTAAATAAAGAGATATCTCTGCTGGGGAAGTCAAGGTCATGACTAGCAGTTACCTACCAACCCTGGGCTACCACACTCTTCTTTTTTCTATTGTTTGCAGATGTTTGCATATGTTTCCATTCAGCAGTCCAGGGGAGACTTTAGGTCAAATGAAACAGCTTGACCTCCCTTAATCCTGGAAAACTGGTAAACAGCCCCAGATGCTTATCAGTGTGGGAACTCTCAGTGGCAGCCATGGTCCCCCATCCCCAAATTTATAAATATCCCACTCGTAGGCATCACAGATTTGTCTCTCCTCTCCAAAGTGAAGTGGGACACATAAGCTGCCATCCACCAAACGTGACCTGAGCAGTCGGCCTCACTGGGAGACTGACCACAATGGGATCTCTTCCCCTGCTCTTTTGGACCCTTTGTGCTGGGTAAGTAATGAAGCAGACATTTGCTGAAAGTTTCTGTTGTGAATGAACTGTGCTCCTGCAACTCACCATGTAGAAACTCACTCCACAATCTCCTCATGCTTTGTTGGTGCAATTCATTTTCCTTGGAAAGCAGTCCATCTCAATTTCCTTCTGCTAAACTCCATCTACTGCTAAACGCCACCTCTCTTATGCAGTATTACATTGTCATCATGCCAAAAACTGATTGATATCTCATCTTCTCTTCCCAGAATCCCACTCCACTCTTTGTTGGATGCCTTTGTTCACAAAGTTTATCTTCCATCCTGAAAATTTGCTATGTGTGTATTGTGATTGTTGTCATTTCCATTTTAATTACTGAAATCAAGTTCAGTGACTGTTCATGCCTGTACCTCCTGCATGCTACATCACTGCCCTTTCCCAGACAATATCTGTTTAAACATCAGTGCATATGAGAATGATATACAAAAATAAAAGCCTGGGCAGATGCCAACCAGTCAAGTAAATAATCTCTGTCTTTTTCTCTCTCTTTTATAAAAATAGTCTCTCACTTATGAACTGAAACTAAAACTAGAACTGAAACTAGAACAGGTTTGTCTATATTACGTCCTCCGGCAAAAGCCATGTTCTTTGATACAATCTTATGGGGGCAGACATATTAGTTTTGAATAGGTTGGAACATTCAGATTAGGTTGTTTCCATGGAGATATGCCCCACCCAACTGTGAGTGATAACTGTGATTGCATAATTTCCATGGAGGTGTGGCACTGCCATTCAGTGTGGACCTTGATTAGTTTACTAGAGCACTATATAAGGTCACACAGAAGGAGTGAGCTTGCTACAGCCAAGAGGGACAATTTGAAGAATGCACAGGAGTTGAGAGAGGAGCTACAGATGAGAGACAGTTTGGAGACAGCCTTTGAAAGCAGACTCTTGCTCCAGAGAAGCTAAGAGAGGATAAATGCCCCAAGAGCAACTGAGAGTGATGTTTTGAAGAGGAACTGCAGCCTAGAGAGGAACAGCCTGGGAGGAAGCCATTTGAAACCAGAACTTGGAGCAGACACCAGCCACGTGCCTTCCCAGCTAACAGAGGTTTTCCGGATGCCATTGGCCATCCTCCAGTGAAGGTACCCGATTGTTGATGCATTACCTTGGATACTTTATGGCCTTAAGACTGTAACTTTGTAACCAAATAAATCCCCTTTATAAAAGCCAATCCATTTCTGGTATTTTGCTTAATGGCAGCCTTAGCAAACTGGAACAATACCATAAGTAGAATTTATTGAAAATGAATTCATTCTTTAGAATCCAGAGATTGAAATATCAAATCATTTTTTGCCTGTACTACCCAGTAAGGGAAATGATTGTTATATTCTAAGTCTCCATGGTGGGAATATATAAGCATAATCACTTTCAGACCCAGCCTGAAACTTTCACTGTCTTTGCACTACACATATAAGGAAATTTCACCCTCTCTTGCATGGATAAAACCCCAATAGTAACTATTCCCAAAAGCATTTTCAGCCTCACCTCTTACTACACTTCACCATATTTCTGAAACTCAAATTACATTAGACTGTATTCCATCCAATTTTTCTCTTTTATTGTATATTCTCCAAATTGCTAAGAACCTTTCTCCATCCTTTTTTCTTTTGTGTACAATGCCATTCATGTTTTAAGTTGTAGGCCAATGATCTTTAACTATGATTCTTTCAGTTGGGAGTTATTTACTATCCTGTGTTTACCGATTCTATTATAATATTTGTCATATAATTTATTGTGTTTATGCCTGCTCCATCTATTATATAAAATTTCAAATGGAAATAATGATACAATGGAAGTGCCACAAAAGCATGGGCATTTTATCCATTTTGTTCAGTGCTATAGCCCTAGCACATAATGGGTGCTCAATAAATGTTGAATTTCTGAATGAAAGTAGTTTGTGTTTTCTGACATTCATAGAACACAGCACAATAATTTACTTCAAATAAATTAATTTTTCAAATTAAGCATTTTTAAAATATTGCACAGATTTTCATATGTTTATTTTTCACAATGACCATCTTAGTAAGAGTAATATTATTGTAATCATTTTGCTGCTGAAGAAACATAGGCACAGAGAGGTTAATTATCTCCTTCAGCATCACCTAGCTGTTAAGTAGAATAACCTGCATAAAAATCCAAGCAGTCTGAAATAAGAGTGTGTTTTAAACCAGTTTTCTCCTTGCTCCACTTTTCCAACTTTGGGTTTTCAAAACAAAGTAAGAACATACAGGTTAAAATGTTTGGAAGTCAACTCTTCACTAAGTATATTTGGTACAATATAAGTCTTTGGTGACTGCTTTAGGAATGAACCAAAGTGAAATTTAAAACTAATATTTCATCTTATAATGAAGACATATCAGCATGTTTCCTTTAGAAAGAAGTAAAACCTTATATAAACAAATGGAGTTGTGTGTTCAATTTAAATTTGTATAATTTAAAAAAGTGATAAAAAATATTTTCTGCTTTTACCTTCTACTCACTTTTGTACAATTTGCTTTGCAATGTTTCCCTGCACTATTCAGTTATAATCTAAGAAATACAAGTGCCTGGCAGAGTTTGGACTGCATTCTCTACAGTGTGTTTTTGGTATTTTTTTTTCACAATGGACAATTTGGCATAATTACAGAATTGTTTTGTTTTTATGCAATTCATCTTTTTGGTAAATGCAAAACTGAGTTTTGTTCAATATATTTCTAAGAAAATATAAATGGTCAATACTTTGTAGGCTATAACATACTGTAATTTTTCTAAATGGTTGCCTAGAGAACTTATTAAAAGGTAGTACCACCCAGCTCCAGAAAAACCTACTTTAAAAATTATGTCATAATTACAAGGCAATGATGAGGGCTAATGGAAAAATATGAAAGAATAAATGTATGTAGAGTAGGCAAAAGAGACTGAAAAGAGGTGCCAACAATGGAAAAATAACAAAAAAGGTTAAGAGAAAAAGTGTTTTGAAAGTTGCAGCAAATCAAGGTGGCTGGATAAGATAGAGAAGATGGTGGGATGAAGAGGGACAGGAGAGGATTGGAGTCTCTTAGAAATAAGAAGCCAGGTAAGTAAATAAATGCCAGCATGCTCTTCAGTTACTGAGAACCAGGCTTAGTTCAAAATTGTATCTGTAGTCTTCAACACCATGCTTTAAATAGGGTAAGAACTCACTGGATATCTTTCAAGATGATTGAATGAATTCAGGAATGAGTGCCTGCTCTACTTTTCACTCAATGTCCTTCATTCCAAACCCAAATGATGATGGTAACATTGAGAGAATATAGGCTTTTGAGTTAGTTACACATTCTTGAAACTCACTACATTATGGATTTATTCATTCTACAACCAAAGCTAGTGGAGAGATTCAGCTTGAGAAAGGAATGTGTTTTATTCCCAGATCTCCCACTTAACAGCCATATGATATTTAGCAGATTCCTTAATTTTTCTGTATCTTTTTCCTCATGTATAGGAAAAAGATAATGATACACGAATCTGTTGAAAAGGTTTAAATGAGAAAATTCTTGTGAAGAACAATGTTTAGAATATTATTTAGATATTATAAGGGTTCAATATATACTAGTTATAATTTGGTACAGAGTAAGGGAGCAATAATGTATTTATTGAATAATAGCATAAGTAAATAAATGATGAACAATCCTGACTTTGCTCATAAGGTATACCCTAAACTCATCTTGAGATTTCAATTGCTTTCCTGGATGAAATTATATACTTTATAGACATTTTCAATTATTGCCATGGTGCCATGGACATAAATACTAAAAAACATCATGTCTGATTATTTAATATTAATGGGAATTCAGAAATCACATATTCTCACATAAATTTTACAACTAAGAAATCTGAGATTCAGAATTTTTAATTTTTTTTAAATAAAATGATGATAGTTTTGTGAAGGGCAACAATGTGCTGTAATTCTGCAATTCATTGATGAGGTATTACTTATTTCCAAATAATCACAAAACAGATTGTTATGCTAGAAAACAGAAAACCTGTTTGTTCACAGAAAGAGAGAGAAGTTACCAGAGAAGCCCATTTGATTGTTACTATCTGTCTGTGGAGAAAATAAAAAAATAAATAAAACCTAGCAAAACCCACTTCCTTCAGGGAGTAACTCATACTCTCCAATATCAATAACATATGAATATAAGTGTGGGTTTGTGTATTTCTATTTATCATGTTATACCTATATATATATAACATTCTTTATGTATAATTTCATATTAATGAATATTAAATGTGTTACACAGAAATGTACATACACACACATACAATGTACTATTCAATCTTTAAGTCAGGCACTGTGACAAATTTTGTAATCATTTCTCCTTACAATAAGCCATGAGGCTGGGTCTACTGTTGTCTTATTTTCCATACAAGCACACTGAGAATTAGAGAAGTTATTTGAATAAAGTCACAGAGCTAGTAAGTGGCAGAGTGAACACAAGAATTTATTTTTTCATTGTGTGCCAGTTGCTGCTTTTTTAACTATCTTCTTACAAGATAGTCCAGTTGAAAGCATCCAGCTGCCACTCATTCATACACTCCTCAAACATTTATTGAAGCCCTAGCATATATGAGGTACCATACCAGATGCTTCAAGTACACATGTAAATAGGGTGTGGAGTCTTTGTTTATGAACATTGTAGTCTGATAAGGAAGAAAAAGAATAACATGGAATACAATACAGCATGAAGCATGATATGATATTAGAGGCACTACTAGAAGTGGTATAAGTGCCTGAAACTTTCAGAATATGCTACATAAAGGAAGAGGCATATATCAGTCTTCAAAGAAGAGTAGATATTCACCAGATACCAGCCAAAGAGAATTCTAGTGATTCTACAAGCTATTTAGGAATCTGCTGTGTTAGCTTGCTAAACGCTTGGGAAAGTATTTAGATTCTGACAAAGGAAGAGAACATTTAGTTTGAAGTGATGAATTCAGGAGAGTGATAGGGTCAGGCACAGGAGGTGGAAAAAGTGCAAGCCTAGGATATCAGCCTAATAAGTTGCTGTGAAGCTCTACTAACTTTGTTTTGAATTTAAAATCACTTTTCATTCCCACCCCAAGGTCAGTGGACTAAAACATCATCAGGATGATGCTTTACCACATTTATCTCTTTCAAACTCAGAGGATGACCTGCTTTATATCTCATTTTTGTATGCCCAGGGATGTCTAAATTGCCTATTACACCATGAAAAGAAGATGTTCTCACTTAGAAATAATATAGAGCCATACTTTAAGGGCTATTTTCAGGATTTGTTATCTTTGGGAACATGACAACCTAACCCAATTTGGTGACATAAAAAGAAGGAGGAAAATCACCCAAACATTGCAGAATATAAGCACGACAATAAGAGAATTAATTCTCTATAATTTGTTTACTATTGATTAGTCCAGTTACAACAGCACCTGCAACACAATATTCAGGTACTGAAATAGGCAAGAATTAAGCCCTCTAATTAAAAGCATCATTGAGTCAGCATGGCACACAGGGGCCAAGGGAAGCTAATAACAGGAACATTTATTAACGCATAAGTCACAGATTGATCTGTTTCCAAATATACCCAGAGCTAAGTGAGGCAGCAACTAAAATCCTGACAAAGCAAGTCAAACAATCATCAGACAGTCTTAAGCAGAGTTAATTCTTAAAAGAAGTACTTTTCCTGAGAGTAGTACCCAGCATTCTTTGTAGAAACCATCTCACATTAAGTAACTCTCAGCTTATTTAATGGACAATTCTCAATATAAACAAAATTGTGGATAAATAAGAAAAACTGGGTAATTAATATGGAAGAAAGTTGTTTTTTTTTAAAAAAAAAAACAAAAAAACAAGAACAAAAAACAAACAAAACAAAACAAAACAAAACAACTATATGACTGAGAACCCAAAATGAAATGTGACGGTTTGGGAAGTAGGTGGCTATAAGGAAATGCAGAGCAGGAAGAGAGGAAGAAAGCACATTTGAAATGTGAAAAAATTCAATGGTACAAATGACGAAATGTTATTCTGTATGATGCCCTCAAGCAAATGTGTTTATTGTTTACAATATTGCATTTCTTGGCTCCATCAGTGTGATGGAGTGAGTTTACTGTAAATGGGAAAAAAAAATCATTTCAGAAATTTTTTTCTACATGATTTTTTTTCCTAAATAGGTTTATTTATTTATTACCTTTGTTGCTTTCCCTTTTACAAGAATATTGATAGGAGAGAGCTTGTTTATACAGGAAAGCTTTATTGTATATTGGTTTATTTTAAGTGGAGTCTGGATCATGCTGCCAGTTTCTCAATATTCTCTTAATTCACATGGGTCTGAGAAAACTCTTTTTAAAGACAATACAGATTTGCTGATATTTAGGTAACATGTCTTGTTAATATTTTGATGTATGCAAAAATATTATATTCACAGGCCTTAGACCATGTCTAATTACATATACTTATTTCATTAATCTAGATCTACTCATATAAAATCATCTTTCTTATTATATAGAGTAAAAAATGATTGAATTTTAAAAGAGTAGAGATAAATTAATATAGATCCCTTAATTTATACATAAAAAGTGAGGATTACAATGTTTGATGAATCCAAGGTCACAAAATTAATTAACGGCAAAATGTACTAGACAACAAGTACTTTGGATTCATTTTTCAGTGTCGTCTTCATCAGTATCATCTGATGTATTCCTGACATGAGCACTGCATTAAATGTGAGTTTTATAAAATGAAAGAATGTGTGTTGTGCATTTCTCAGTGACATAGTTCTGTTTCCCTTTGTCATATATTTTCACACTGAATTCTTCTAGTTTTCCCCCTCTCAAAATTAAATGTTGAGGAATTTTGTGAATCACATTTTAAAGCCTTATTGAGTTTATTTATTGCAGATTTACTGCATTATTTTTAACTTCTGAAGCCTTCCTACTGAAAAAAAAATCAAATACCTTCATGCCCATAGTGTAAAAATGCACCAACTATTTTATAGTTGTATTTTGTTTTCAAGAACATGGTTTGCAAAAGCATATATCAATTCTTTTTAAGATGAGTGGTAGAAATCCAGTGTCTTAAAAATCCAGTGTTCTTTTGCCAAACAAAAAATATATGTATATCTGGAAAAGAAAAATCACAAAGCCATTAAAATCCTAAGAGCATGAGCTGGCCTAGAGACAATTTCTGTGAATACATTCTCAGTCTCTTTCAACAACTGGGCAATTAGCTGAGTGTGAGGAATGTGGATTTTATTTTTTATATTCATCTTCCCTGCCCATGACTCAAAACATAGTGCAAGGAAACAGGTGAATCCATTTAGTCATTTATGTACAGATGGCATTAGTGCAAACTGCAATTGCCAAAGGGAAAATGGTAAGAGAAGATAAGGACAACAAAGAAAATGAAAAATGGATGGTATTACCACATTTTTAATCCAGATAGTTGAGCAGCACACCATTTTCTTAATTTTCGTTGTACCTACTACTGTGTCCCATCTTTACATGCCACCATTTTTTTTTTTTTTACAGAATGTAGAATTGAAAGAAATTAGAATATGATTGTTGCTGTCAGTACAACAAATGACTCATTTATTTCCATGAGAATCCTAGCATTTTTCAGATTTAGTCACAGTGTCATCCGCTGTACACAACTTGGAGAGAAAACCACAAGAAATTGGATTCTAGTGATGGGGAACCATATTCTGTAATTGCTCTGAGGACCTGAAAAGTACTTTAGGGCAGACTGACACTATATCCTTCAGCAAAGAAGGAAAATCTTTGTGATCCTAGGATATTGCTGGGGAGGTCACGGCACATGCTCAGTGGTTATCTTTCAGCCTCCACCTACCCATCCCACCCCTCTTCTATTGTGCTATTTCCATTCCACCACCTTGGGGAGATGATAAGTCTCATGAAAGGCCAGATCAGATCTTAAAAGTGAAAAATCAGAAGCAGCCCTGGGTGCGTATCAGGGCAGGGATTCTCAGTGGCAGGGTGGATAAGTACCACACTCAAACAGTATAGATTTGTCTCTCTTCTCTGACTCAAAGAGGGCTTGTGGACCTTGCCATCTACCAACCCTGAACCTGAGCAGTTTTGGCCAAAGCGTGCCAGCAGCCATGATGGGGTCTCTTCCTCTGTTCTTTTGGTCTCTTTGTGTTGGGTAAGTAATAAAGCAGCCATTGCTGAAAGTTTCTGTTGTGCCCTGAGCCTGTGTGCCCATGACACACTGTGTAGCAACTTGCTCCACAGACACCTCTGTGTCACAACTTTTAAAAACATGGAAAAAGGTGAAATTCCTTCAGAAATCACAACAACAAACTATAAAATGATCTAGGGCTGAGAGTAGCTCTTATAAGATAAATTTAGGACAGCTCAGTGTTTTGTTTTTTGTTTTTTGTTTTTTTTTTTTGAGCAATATATCTAATATATATCCTTCCATGTTGTTGCCTGAAAGCTCTATATTTTTATTGTTGCAGGAATGCCAAGTAATAATTGAAAACAATTTTCCATCATTTCTCCACATACGTCTCATCAAATTTAAATTTCAGAATCTTCCAACATAATACTTGCCAATATTTTGGAGAACTTAGTAATTGTCATGAGTTCTGTTAAACTATGTTTCGAATACAGAGCTTTTCTAAAACAGTGAGATCCACTGAAATATCGACTGTTAAGTTTGTTTTAAAATTAATTCAATTAACTTTGAAATAAAAAAAATTTAAATTGGCTAGCAAATATAATATTGCAAGCAATCCTATTGAACTATGCATATGTATATATGTATGTGGATACATATATATGTTTATATATATAATGGTACAACTGTGTTGTAAATTTGTATAGACATTTTATATATGAACTATGGAATACTGGAGTAGAATGCTGTGATTTTAATTTTTCTTTAATAATTTTCACAATGTTTTCTATTGTGACTTTTCATCAAGAAGCCTATAGATTCTGGAGTGTGTATGTATGACGTGTGTGTTTTTAAAATATGAACAATGAGGAAATTAATGGCCTTTTAAATAAACGAAGTATCTAAGTTTATTTAAACTTTTTTCAAAAATACCAGAACAGATACCTTTTAAAAATGTTATCCTTTTGATTAATTCCATTTATTGTATAAAATTGTGACCAGTAAATTATCTGAAACTTTGTTTATATAGGATAGTGAGCGTTCTGTTTAATCACTGAACTAAGAAGTAAGATTGCAAAACTTTGAAAAGTATTTCAAACTAAGTCCACCATACATGATTTATTATTATTTTTTGGTCTTGTTGAAGGTATCTATAAAGCCGTTAAGCCAAATGAAAAGCTGGCAATTGAAGTGGCGAGAGAAACACAGTAGAGTCGAAGAATCCTTGAGAGGTGCAGCAGACCACGGGGAACTGGCCTTGTATTTAGAACGGACCATAAGGGAACTGTCTTATGCTTTACTGAATTCTATTAAAGCCTGTACTACACATGTACTACTTTTTCCATTTATCATCCTTTTGTTCTTTGATTTTTTCCCAAAGTATTTGATATTGCTTATTTATTTATCTGGGGCCATATAGTAACTAATACATGTTTGAAGAAACTTATGGATAATTATGTTTTCTTAGAGAGAGCTCTGAACAAAAACTCACTGGACCTTAATTAATTAAATAATAAAAACCCATTCTTAGCATTTGTTGGAGTACAGCAATAAATTCTCCTGACTCCAACAATTTTAGAAATTGGCATTACCGATTTGACCCTTCTAAAACCTATAATTACACCACACACTGGAAACTTAGATTTGAAAGTTTTGCTTTCAGATGAAAACACTATCAGCATTAAATTATCAGGAAAAAAAATAAGACTTTTGAAAGGAGTCAAAACTTTAAGAAAAACCAAAGGGTGTGGTTTTGTCTGAACTTTTTCAAAGATGTTCAAGTACATATTACATAATAGTAACAGTAAATTTAAAAGGGTAGATATAAAAATAAGCAAGCAAAAGTGGAACAAACAAGCAAAAAACAGTCAAAGAAGGAGGAAGAAGAGGAAGGTGGAAAAGAATTAAGCTCCAGAATTTAACAAACCTTTCTTTAGCAAAGTCCACAAAATGATTGAGCTTAGGTTTCTCTGATGGTCTCAGGGGCTTTCACTTAGACTTGATGTGGCACTTTGTCAGCTTTCTTGGATGAATGACTGTTGCAGCCCAGTAGCAACATAAAAGCTAATATCATTTTGAAAGGGGCTCAATTTCACTGGGTCCTGTAAGTTTATCAAAACACTCAGAAGCCTGTGAATACCTTTTTGAAAAAAATCCTCTGTCTTGAATATTAAAAAATAAAGGGAAAAAGAAGGCTTAAACAAAACGGTATTCTGATATTTTCTTCTCTATATCTCTCATATTTCTTTTCTCCTTATAACTGTTCTGTTTTTATTCTGTTATGTCCAAGGATCATTTCCCTACAGATGTCAAGTTTCCTGTGACAGGAATAGCCACTCAAAAATTGTTGACTGACCCACTTTGGGTAATCATTCCAAACTTCTGGTAGATAGAATGTGAAAGGAGTCTCTTACCAGAAATGGCTGGTGGGCAGGTCACATCCCAACCCCCTACATGTCCACCATATTGAAAAAAATGTATTTTTCTCATTTTTTGTTTAAACACACATAAACCTTTGTTGAAATATAACCCTTTCTTATACATATAAGTCATTCTTCCATTGGAAGTACGGCAGTTTTATTTGATCTGTATTCACAATGAGGATACCAGAATCATAGTTCCATAATGTGCTCCCTTAATAAAAGTTAAGAGGTAAAAAAGAAGCTTCTGAGGCTAAGAGTGGATTGGATAAGAATGATTCAGCATCTCCAGTGGACATAAGTAGGCACTAGATGTTTCTTGCAGTAGGTAGCAATAAATGAATAACAAGACTAAGCAATCATAATTTATAGAGAGAAGTTTTCAGCAAGCCATCTATACATAGAAGGATTTGTAAGTTGGGCAACAATTTTTTTTAGTCTAATATAATTGAATCTTAGGTTTGGGGGGCAGTCATTTGCATACTGAAATTCCTTTTTATGTAATTTTTGTCTCATAAATTTTAAGTTACATCTACCATTTTGTTATTAAATAATTATTATTGCTTAAATTGTTTAACGTATTTCCTTCAATCACAACTTCATCAACTTTTGTATCATTTCTGGTTGCTTAACACCTACATAAGTGACTTGGAAAATTTTAATTTTATACTACTTTGCAATTGTGTTTAAATTATTTGCTACAAATTGTGGTTCATCTTTTGATTTGGCAATAATTACTTGATTATCTTCAGATAACATCAATCTAATTATTTTCTTACATATGAATTAAATGGCAGTACCTAGATTCAATTATCATTTGGAAATAATTCATTGTTGTGAAAATATAATAAATGAGTCTGAATTTCTACATTTCCTCTTTATCCATTAGCAGTTTTCTAGCTATAAATAAAATATAAAATTTAAGTTTCTGTAGATGTCTACATACTACCAAGTGATAAGAAAAGCCATTGTAATATTGTCGTTTCCCCAATTCCCATTATAACAATTAGTTTAATCTGATAATATTTTCTGACAGACAAGTGTAGTGATTGCATTCTTCCAATGTTTTTCTTTTCCTCATTTCTAGAATGGAGCAAAATATTGTTACATTCAGAGATTGTTGCAAGAAGGTAAACAGAAGCAGCTAAATTCAGTAGCTTTCCTTAAAATTTG
Source organism: Choloepus didactylus (assembly GCF_015220235.1). NCBI lineage: Eukaryota > Metazoa > Chordata > Mammalia > Pilosa > Megalonychidae > Choloepus > Choloepus didactylus. The sequence goes on from NC_051309.1 coordinate 31,447,185, forward strand.
GGAAAACTTAAGCCAACAGGAAAGGAAATGTTTAGTGTTCTGGGGGGAAACAGAGAGGGAGAAAGAAATTTTAAGACAAAGGGAGAATAAAGGATGGAAGATGGGAGGAAATCTCAAGAACTGGTAATTGAGGAAACATCCAATAGCAGAGGAAACTTGGGTACTGCTTCCATTGAAGATCATAAGAACTAAAAGTGAATTATTGAAGTAAATATTTGTCAAATATTGTAAGACTATCAATTAAAGATTCCCACTGGGTATATGTGCTGCCATTTCCTCAGAAGGAAATCTTTGAGAATGTAGAAAATGGTTCCACAGCTTTTCTTAATGATTTACCTTACTAATCTTAAGCAGGTGTCTTGGTTTGCTGGAGCTGCCATAACAAACTAGGTGGCTTAAAACAACAGAAATTTATTGTCTCATGATTCTGGAGACTAGAAATCCAAATGCAAGTCTTCTTCTTAGGGATTCTGGTGATAATTCGGTGGCAATCCATAACTCAATCTCTGCTTCTGTCACATGGCTGTCTCCATCTGTCTCTACATCACTCATCCAGATCTCGGTCCAAATTTCCTCTTCTAATAAGGACTCTTTGCCCTCATCTTAACTAATAACATCTTATTAAATAGCAAAGAAGCTATTTATAAATGAGTTCCCTTTCACAGGCCCAGGCTTAGGATGTGAACATGCCTTTTGGGGGCACACAATTCAGTCCATAACAACAGGTCATTTCCATTTTGACTTCTCTGGGATAAAATAATCACTGGAAGCCACCTGGTTTGTGTTGAACTTTTCATTCTGAATATTGAGCTATATATTTATTATTAACCAGTTTCACAAACAAGGGGTGAGGGCATATGTCAAAGCTGTATTTTATTCATTCTCTTCTCTCTCTTCCTTCTTAATTTTTTAACTCTTCTCTCCATAGTTACTTCCAGTAGCCGTTAAATCTTATGCCAGTGGTATAATATTCTCATGTCACATTGCCAATATTGCAAGCTGTGTGTTTACTTGATAAAGTCCATTTATTGGTCCCTTATATGTATTTCTTCACCTCTCCTGTGAACCTGTGAGCTTCTCACGTCAGGAACCAAGCAGCATGCATTCTTGTAGTCACACCTCCAAAGACCGTATACTGAGATTCCATATATAAATATGATTTATTAGTTAATGTATTATTTCAATGAAACTGCCTTCCTAGAGAATCTGTTGAGTGGGTAGCAGACTTTGTAGTCACAGGTGAAAGCTGTGCCAAACAGATTCTCTGCTGGAAATTTGAATTTGGGTTACACAGAGTTAGGTAACAATTTGAGGTTATGTATATGCTATGCAAATTTTATTGATATGCAATAAGCACTCAAAAATGCAGTGGCTTAATAAAACTACCATTATATTTGCTTGCAGTTCTGTGGTTTGACTGAGGAGGATAAGCTGGACTAGCATGTTTCTGATCCATGTGGTATTGACTGGGTTTGCTCATGGTGCTACAGTTTGGTATAGGGATTCAAGATAGCATCACTTACATATAGAGCCTCTTCCTCTACTTGGTATTACTGGAAAATTAGGGCCATTCTTTGATATTTGTTCATACTCCAGGACCTATTGGCTCTTGTGATTTTGATACCTCCAGAGCCTCTCTTTCCATCTATCTACCGTAGCAGGAGAGCCAGGACTTCTGGATGTGGTAATTCAGGGTCCTGAGTGAGTAAAACAGAAGTTGCAAAGCCTCTTGAGGCCCAGGCATGGAATGCATGAAATATCACTTCTACCGCACTCTATTCATCCTAGTTAGCCAAAGGTCTGACAGATTTAGTGCAGGGAGTGACTGCACAAGGATATGAATTCAGGGTGAGATTCTTAGGTGGGGCGGGGAGCCTGGGAAGCATGCAACGGGACTTGTGACAGTCTACCACAAAAACCGCATGCATCAGACTCTCACATGCACATTTTCTTAAGCTTATATAAAATGTTATGCAGACACAGTATCAGAACTCTGTCTCCCCAATATTGAAATTTTGACTTTAGGGCTGAAACTGCTGTTTTTTCCCATGTGTGCAGTGAAAGGCATTCCAAGAAAGAAGTAGAATGGAGCAGATGCTCAGAGTGACGCCAACAAGAAACTGTGTAGGGAGAGAGAGTGAGAATCTGCCTTGGTTCCAGTCCTGGTCTTTTGTGAAATCCATCACTTGTGACATCCATCCCTTGGTTTTAATATGTTCAACCTGTCATGAAATAGAGCCTGTAAACTTAAGTATCTAGAATGGATTTTTGTTTCTTGAGGTCAAACATTATACAACTATGACATTTGATTTACTGATTTTTATTTTTACAATCAAGGTCTATCTAGAAAATTTAACCCAAAAACATTCTCTTAATTATTTTATTAATTTTAATAATTTAATTACATGTATGTGTATTACATGTATGTGTATTCCATGTGGTCTCATACTCTAAAATGTGTTAACTGTGCTATCTCCTTGGGGTTGAAGTTAAGTTTTATTATGTGGATTTTTGTTGTTGTTGTAAATATTATATGATTGTTCATGACCTGCACTGGCTTTTCTCTCAAGCCTTACACCTCTCCATTTGTCACCCCAAACTGTTTGCTTCTGCCCAACTTGAACCACTAGTTTCCCTGAAAGGACCGTTTTCCTCATATCTTCCAACCTCTGCTCATGCTCTTGACTTCTGGAAAATCTTTCTCAACTCTGCATCATTTGATGCTGACTCTATTTTCTACCTTTCCCATAACCAGCTCCATTTCCCTCCTTTTCCAAGCTGAGTTCCTAATCACTTTTCAAGGCTAAGCTCTTCTCTTAAGAAGTCTTCACTAAAGCCACAGGGATGATTTAGTGATTCTATTTATTTGTTTAAGTAACCTTCTGCATTAAGTGATAGCTGGTGCCTTTCATAACACTTTACTATAATTGTTTATTACCTGTATCTCCCACTAGAGTACAAACTCTTGAGAACTTGATCAGTTTTTTATTTCTGGTGTCTAACACACACCTAAAAACGTAATAAATTTTAATGGAAATAGCTTATTGATGTCTTGTCTTTTCTTGGAATCTTACTCTGATTTGCAAAGTTAGTCCCAGATTCATCTATGGTCTATTCATCTATGGTCTATGGTCTTTATGTTCAGTTTTGCTTTCAGTCTCACTCTCACTAATACTGATATTTTAACTGCAAACAGTTGTGTGGAACCATAATCTTCTATCTTTCATTCACAGGTAAAGCCAAAAGAGGCTTATATTCTCATTTTACACAAGAGAATCAGAAAGTAAACAGATTATTTTATTTGTCCTTGGTCACAGCTGATGAATATCCAAGCCCAAACATGGGCTCTCATCTTTCAGTTTTTGTAGTCCTTCTTAGTTGAGCTATTCACATTTATTTGCTTAAATTGCCATTTTAATCTGTTTAATTAAATGACTTCATTCATAAAATACTTTTATAATTTAATAAATCCTTATTTAATATGAATATAACTTCACCATTTATATTTGCCACCTTTATAAACTTATATTCTGATTTAGCTGGTCTTTACCACTAATCATCTTTATAAAAACCAGTAATAGAAGTAAGATTTTTGCATTTTACTTCCATGTACAAATAATCCTCTTACTTTCTGGTTTATTATATCTACTCTTCTTAAGAATCTCTTTTGGTAATTGTAATCTAATATTTAACTCATTCCTTCTTCATGTCTTAATTTGCACTTAGTTAGGGCAATGAGAAAAAGTAATTCACATATTCCAAAATTAAAGTGTATTAGTTACTGCATTTTTTTCTGAATACTAACATATAAAATTATTAAGGCATATTTGATGTCCACATCAAGGGTATGACCCATATGAATTTTGGTATTGTTAAAATTTGAAGAACATTTAGAATAACATAAATATAACATATTGTCAGTGAATTAGAAAATTGATGGAGAAATCCCTTTACTGGTAAATTTTCCACATGGAACAACTTCATAAAAAAAAAACACAAACACTGTAAGAAACAACTGATGGCAAAGATACTTGCCTCTACAGTTTCTTTGTATTAAAAAAAGGAGGACAATTTATGAGCAACCTTACAGAAATGAACTTGTTCATGAGTAGCATAAGTTTGCTATGTGCCTCTCATTATCTACCCGGTGATTTACCTTGACCATATCATCAGTCCAAAGAATCCTCTGCTATTTCGTTGCAAACATGTATATAAGAAAACACAGTACTGTATGTTTGGCAGCTGGAATTAGACAAATCATGATGCCAATAGGGTAAATTTTGGTATATTATTTAACCTCACCTAATAATTTGGCTGGTGACTGCTGCTTGTGGATGGATGCCATGGAAGCAGACTCGGGAACAATGCAAATGATTAGAGAAATTAAAACCTGTGTGCTGCCTTAATCTCAAAAGAGAGTTCTTTGCTGCATATAATGTAATTTAAAGAGACAACAAAGTAATTTATGCATTTCTATTTTCCAAACTACAATGTTTATGTTCAATCATACTTAAGCTTCCCTCCTGTGCTGGTTTGAATGTATTATGTCCCCCAGAAAAAGCCATATTCTTTGATGCAATCTTGTGGGGCAGACATATTAGTGGGGATTAAGTTGGAATGTTTGGATTAGGTTGTTTGCATGGAAATGTTCCCCACCCAACTGTAGGTGATAACTCTGATGAGATATTTCCATGGAGATACAGCCCCACCCACTGAGGGTGGGCCTTGATCAGTGGAGCCATATAAATGAGCTGACAAACAGAAGGAACTCAGTGCAGCTGTGAGTGATATTTTGAAGAGGAGCTACAGCCAAGAGGGACACTTTGAAGAAAGCACAGGAGATGCAGATGATAGACAGTTTGAAGATGGCCGTTGAAAGCAGACTCCTGCTCCGGAGAAGCTGAGAGAGGACAAATATCCCAAGTGCAACTAAGAGTGACATTTTTGAGGAACTGCAGCCTAGAGAGGAACGTCTGGGGAGAAAGCCATTTTGAAACTAGAACTTTGGAGCAGACGCCAGCCACGTACCTTCCCAGCTAACAGAGGTTTTCTGGACACCATTGGCCACCCTCCAGTGAAGATACCCAATTGCTGATGTGTTACCCTGGACACTTTATGGCCTTAAGACTGTAACTGTGTAACCAAATAAACCCCCTTTTATAAAAGCCAATCCATCTCTGGTGTTTTGCATTCTGGCAGCATTCGCAAACTAGAACACCTCCTTTTAGCCAACTTGTCAGAAACCATATAAATCTGTCAAGAACATATGTAAATTGGAAGGACTTCTCAGAATTTTCCAAAATAGAAAATGCACAGATCAATTATAAATAATGATTCTTTCTTTATCTTAGAATTTGAAGACTAAGAGAGCTAGGTATAGAATTCCTGGTGAAATAACCTATGTAAATTAAAATACAAACATGAAGAATCAAAAAAGTTTCATTTAATGTGAATTTTAGACCAAAGTAATTTATTATGTGAAGATATTTTTGTTATTGTTTTTTTTTTTCTTTTTTTGATAAAAGCAGTCTAAACAGTCTTTAGAAAACACAAGTTGGAAAATAATTTTTTTTTTTTAATTTCAAGATGGTTACAGCAGATCATTAACAGTGTGAGAATCCCTTCTGAGAGCACAGCCATTTGTGACCTCACAGGTTTCACACTCATGAAGCCAGGCATGCTTTTTCAGTTGTAAGATCATCCAGTGAAATCTTTTAGTGTAGAAGTGCCCAATAAAAGGTAGGCAATATTTTGTAGTAGCAGTAGATATCTCCAATGCAATATACTTGAAATTTAACTATAATGGTTATTTTGATTTTAACTACTATGATATTGAATCATAGTATCTCATACTTACTTTTCCTGATTGATTTATATACTACACTCTTTTATGAAACATCCCATGCATTATACTTATAATTACTACCCTTATTGGATTATTTGAAAACATAAATCTGTAATTCAAGAGGTCAAATAGGTTCTATGAGATCAGCTACTGTGGATAAAAGTCTACATAGTCTTGTTTTTTAAAGAAGAAAAAAAATATTTTTAAGCTCAATGGTCCATATCTTGACTACATTTACTGGCTCTCTTAAAAAGAACTTTAGTCATAAACATAACTATAAAATTGTTTAACTTAATAGACTGTCATGTATATTTGAAATCTGAGAAAATTTTATCATAAGATCCATATTCTTTCTTTTGGGATAGTGAAGATGTTAATGAGAAGCATGATATTGGTGGTTAACATGTTCTGTTGCATACTTTTCACTATTAATTACTGGGTTGAGCCTTTATTAATAAAGAATTTCATTAACAAATACATAAAGTGACTTAGAAGGTTGGGTTTATTGCTGTATCCTTAGTACATAGAACTTAGTAAGTATATGTTGAATGAATAAATGAATAAATGAATAAATGGGGGAGATCTCAGGTAGACCATGTGGTTGATTGGAGAACCATATTATCTTGTGATTCAGTATTTAGGATGATGTGCTTAGTGTCCTATTCTAACTTCATCTATATTATACAAAATTTTAACATACACTCTTGGTGATTGGTGTCTTTGTTTCCCAGCTGCTAAAACAAATACCATATAATGGGTAAGTTTTAAGCAGTGGGATTCTACTGGCTCACAGTTTTGAGGCTAGGGGAAATCCAAAATTGAGGTGTCAGCAAGACAATGCTTTCTCTCTGAAGGTTACTGATACTCACAGCTGGTAATCCTTGGGTCTGTGGATTTTCTGTCACTTGACAATGCACCTAGAGATATCTTCTCCTTCCTTTTCTAGGTCCCATTGACTTCCATCTTGTTCTCCTCCCTGGTGGTTTTCTCCATGTAGCTTTCTCTGTGAAATCTCCAGTAAAGGATTAAAATCCATCTTTACTAATTTTGTCACACATTGACTAAAAATAACATCTTCAAAAGGTTCTCTTTAAAATTGGTTCACACCCATAGGAATGGAAAAAGATTAAGCTTAAGTATATATATATATCCCCCTCAGGGCACATAATTCAACCTACCACATTTGGATTACAAAAGGCCTTCATTTTAGCTCTTTAAAATTCATGTATTTTCAGAATAGGCATGTAAGATGTAGTGATAAAAAGATGTACTGTTGGGATTTTCTGTTACAATTCTGACATATAAACTGTTGAAAGTCATGATGGGTCAGGTTGAATTATGGTCCTCCAAAAGATGTGTCCACATTCTGAAATCCAGATCTACTCAATATTACGTTGTTTTGGAAAAATGGTCTTTGCAAATTAATTTAAGAATTTTGAGAAGAGAATCTTATTCTGGATTGTCTGGGTAGATCAAAAGGTAATGACATGTATCCTCATAATACATACACACAGAGGAAAAGACACATGATAAGAGAAACAGGGTAATGAACCCACAGAAACAAAGACTGGAGTAATGTGACAGCAAGCTGAGGAAAGCCTAAAGCCACCAGCAGCTGAGAGAGGCAAGGAATGCATTCTATCTAGAACCTTTGGAAGGAGCACAGCCATGCTAACACTTTGAGTTCTGATATCTAGTCTCATGAACTGTGAGAATAAATTTCTCCTGTTTTAATCCACCAAGTTTGTGGCAATTTGTCACAGTAGGCAAAAGGACATAATACAGAAGGTGTCAAGTTGTCACTCTCATCCTTACAACAAAAAATAAAAAGCTTAAACTTAAAATCAGCAAATTTTCTTGGACTTGTCAGAGAACTGAGACTGCAGGACCAGCTACTATCTTGAAATTTGGAGAGAAACAAATTTAGAGAAACTGCTGAAATCTGCTTACCTCGATCAGAAGCCTCTGGAATTATAAACTTGTAGGAACACTTAAATGGTAATTTTGACAAATTGTTGGAAGATGAGTGTAGACATAGAGTGAGAATATGAAACTCTTGAAAGCCTCACAATTAGGGATGCCCCCACAAATTCATTGAATCATGCCAATCTTACAGTAAAGAGCCAAGAAAGATATGCTCATGGCTTTGGTAAGTAGAAGGGAAAAGTAAACATTGTGAAATATGCTTGAGTGCTTACCATAACTGAGGCCTATTTTGCAGGAGGAAAAGTCTAACCAGAGTTTTAAACCATCTGTATAAGGATATTTACCCAACTGGAGCCCTCTCTAGCCTTCTTGTCTTATCTAAAGGGAGAAAATGCTAAGAAACACTTGTGAAGGCCTAGAAACATTGGCTCACTAAAGGCTGAAATTCAAACATACATTATAAATTACTTTCCTTCACCTCATGCTGCCTCACACCAACAGGTCTTCTGTATAATAATAGTAGATTACAACTGAAAGAGCTGTAAGGCATAGACTCTGCTTAAGGAAGAGTTCTTAAGAAACTCAAATAAAACAAGGAAAACTAAATCAAACACTAGAGAAATTTGAAATCTTTGACACCTACACTGTGGTACATTGAATTATGTGCCCCAAAAAACACATGTTCTTAATTTTAATCTGTGTCCTTGTGAATGTGAATACACTGTAAATATAAACTTTTGAAGATGTTAAGGCATGGCTACTTGAAGAGGAATGGGCCTTAATCTGGAGTACTGGAGGCCTTATAAAGAGAAGGCTGCAGCAAGAAGGAGAGAGCCAGTGGAAACTGTAAGAGCAGACACAGAAAGAAGAGGATATCACCATGTATCAGGAGGCAGAAATAAGCCAAGGAAAACCGGGAATGCTACAGACTTTGGGGAGAAAGTCCTGCCTTGCTGATGTTTTGATTTTGGACTTTTTCTAGCTTCAAAATCATAAGCCAATAAATTATTGTTTTTAGCCGACCCATTGTACAGTATTTGTGATAGCACTCTGGCAAACTAAGACAGCTTAGTACTACAGAAAACATTCAACTCAGTCCAACTCCTTGCCAGATTAACATGAAACCTCAAAATAAAGATCATTTGCAGAAATTGCTATTACCTAATACATTATGTCCATCTTTCAGCAAAACATTACAAGGAAGGCTGAAGGGCAAGGAAAACCACACAGACAGATTAAAAGTAAAGGGACAGAGAAAGATTCACTAGCAAACACTGATAAAAAAACAAAAAACAAAAAACAAAAAACTACTTGTTAAATCATACTTTGAAAGATACTATCTTTTTCATATACGTATTTCACAACAAGGAAATAACTGAACTGTAGAACTGTAACCTATAATATTCTTTGAAATTTGTTCTCTTACTACTTGTTAAATTTCACTTGGAATGTTATCACTTCTATGTGTATATGTTATATTCTACAATAAAATATGATGAAAAAATGGAGCTGATTGGTTTATATTAATTTCAAAAAAAGCAAATTTCAAAGCAAGGAAGATGATAAGGGAAAGAAAGGCATTACATATGATAAAGTCTTCAATTATCCAAGAAGATATAAAAATCCTTAAAATGTATATAGCAGGCAACAGAATGTCAGAATGTGTTAGCCAAAAGCTCACAGAACTGTAAGGAGAAATAGAAAACTCTACTATGATAATTAGATACTTCAACATCAGTCTTTCAGTAATTTATAGATTAGGTAGGCAACAATCAGTAAGGACATAGCTGACCTGAACAACATGATTAATCTACTTGATCTAATTGACATTAATAGACTATTCCAACCTACAGTAACAGAATACACATTCTTCTCAATTTCACATGGAACATCCATCAGCATAGATTAAATTCTGGGTCATAAAACACACGTTAACACATTTAAAAGAATAGAAATCATGCAAAGTTGTTAGACCATAGTGGAATTAAACTAGAAAGTAATCACAGAAAGATGGCTAGAAAATACCCAAATATTTGGATACTAAGTTCATAGAAAATCTTTCCATTCTGGTTGGTGGGAATGTGAACTATTCTTGGCCCTGTGTAAGTCCCAAGGCTGCAAGGCTTATTGAACTTAATCATTTTTGATGGTCTTTCTCTGGACTTAGTTTTCCTGCAAGCATGTGCTGACCAGCATTCAGCTGTAATCTTGAGGGAAACCCTTTGCCCATGTCCACATCTTTCTCTGCTTATTTCTACTGTTTGGTCTCTGCCCTGTGAAGTTAGCTACCTTGATTTCCCTGAACTCTTCACTGTGTTTTCTCAAGCAGGGATACTTCCAGGCTCTATTTCAGTTACCTGTTCCTGTGCCTTCACTTGGAATCCCCTTTAGGCAAACTGCAGCAATCATATGGCTCAATTTTCCTCTAATTATCAGTGTCCTCCCATGCTGATTGTCCAATATCTGAAAATATTTGTTTCATGTATTTTCTCTTTTTTTAATTGTTTAAGGTGGAAAGGTAAATTTGGCCCTGTTACTTTATCATGGCAGGAAATGACAAGTTCAATAGAGCTTGAGAGAGGGGTGGGGCAAGATGGAGGAGTGGTGAGTTGTGGAATTTAGTTAGTCCTCTAGGGCAGCTGGTAAATAGCTAGGAACTGTCTGCAAAAAGTTTGGGGGACTTCTGTGACCAGAACACAATATAAAGCAGTCTGGAATGGGTGGAATAGCTGAGATCACAATGAAGAACTAAGTAGAAATGTCCTCATATACATTGTGGTGGTGAATGCATAAATATGTGATTATACCAGGAACCACTGATTGCTTAATTAGGATAGATTTTTGTAGTGTGTGAATAAAACTGTCTAAAAATAAACAGAAGGATACAAGCGCTGGAGAAAATGTGTAGAGAGGGTTGTACTTATTCACTGTTGGTAGGGAAGTAGAATAGTAAAGCCCATCTGGAGAGTAGTGTGGTGGTTCTACTTGAAAGAACTGAGAGCAAGGACATGAATGGACATTTGCACACTGGTGCTTATGGTAGCAGTATTCACAATTTGCAAGGATGGAGGTGGCCTAAGTGTACATCAACAGATAAAATGAATGGTGAAGTGTGGTGCATGCATACAATGGAATATTGAGGGGCTGCAAGAAGGAATGAAGTTGTGAGGCATGCAACTAGGTGAATGGACCTTGAGGACAGTACGTTGAGTGAAATAAACTATAATGAAAAGACAAACATTATTAAGTCTCACTAATATGGACTAAGATAACTGAATCTGAGAGCATAGGTTGTCAGAGGAAGGCTTATTGTAAAGATTCCTAGATTGGAAGCTCTTACAGCAGTCACATCTATTCCTAAGCTGTAATGCTTACTTCTAAATACTGAGATTCTGAGCTCTTTGTGTGTAACCTGTTCAGTCCCTGGATCTTCTGGTATCTGTGTGACACCTGAGACTCAGAGTCAGAGTTTGACAGCTAGAAATGTAAGCATTACCCCATACAGCAAATATTAAAGAAGGTGAAAAAGAAATCAGATTTCAAATAGAGATATGAAAGAAATGGACTGGGTTAGGCTTAAGGTAAATCAGACTAAAGGGTAAAGGATGATATTGACTTTGTTTTTAAACTTCAACTTCTGTATGGAAGAGATGTTTATTTGGTGAAAAATCTATATTTACTGTAGCACAATATATAATTTAACTTGTATGATCAGTTTATTAAAACATCCAAGAGTAATTTGGGCAGAGAATAAAAATGTATTTGCAAAGCCCCCTTGAGGTACTGGGGAAAAATATGGAACTATCAAACTTCTCCACCTGGGGAATTACAGATATTATCGCAAGCATTGGGGACTACCAATTTAGAAGGCTGAGCCCTTGATCTTGGGGCTTTCCCTTATGAAGCTTATTTCTGCAAAGGAGAGGTTAAGCCTACTTATAATTATGCCTAAGACTCACCCCCAGAGAACCTCTTTTGTTTATCAGATGTGGCCTCTCTCTTTAAGCCATCTCAGTGAGTGGACTTTCTGTTCTCCCCCTTAAAAGAGACATGAGTCCCAGGATGTAAATCTCCCTGGCAACATGGGACATTACTCCTGGGGATGAATCAGGACCCAGATCATGGGATTGAAAAAGGCTTCTTGACCAAAAGGGGAAGAAACATGAAACAAAATAAAGTTTCAGTGTCTGAGAGATTTCAAATAGAGTTGAAAAGTCATTCCACAGGTTATTCTTATGCATTATATAGATATCCATTTTTAGTTTTTAGTGTATTAGAATAACTAGAAGAAAATACATGAAAATGTTGAAGTGCAATCCAGTAGCCTTGATTCTTGAAGATGAATGGATAAATACATAGTTTATATGGTGTGACCATGTGATTGTGAAAACGTGGCTCACACTCCCTTGATACAGTATATGGGCAGATGAGTAGAAAAAGAGGGACAAAAAGTAAATGAATAACGGGGGTTTGTATGGGTTGCTTTTAGTGTTCTTTTTTACTTTTACTTTTATTCTTATTCTAATTATTTTTTTATCTTCATTTTATTAAGATATATTCACATACCACGCAGTCATACAAAACAAATCGTACATTCGATTGTTCACAGTACCATTACATAGTTGTACATTCATCACCTAAATCAATCCCTGACACCTTCATTAGCACACACACAAAAATAATAAGAATAATAATTAAAGTGAAAAAGAGCAATTGAAGTAAAAAAGAACACTGGGTACCTTTGTCTGTTTGTTTGTTTCCTTCCCCTATTTTTCTTCTCATCCATCCATAAACTAGACAAAGTGGAGTGTGGTCCTTATGGTTTTCCCAATCCCATTGTCACTCCTCATAAGCTACATTTTTATACAATTGTCTTCGAGATTCATGGGTTCTGGGTTGTAGTTTGATAGTTTCAGGTATCCACCACCAGCTACCCCAATTCTTTAGAACCTAAAAAGGGTTGTCTAAATTGTGCGTAAGAGTGCCCACCAGAGTGACTCTAATTATTTTTTGAGTAATAAATGTGTTCAAAAATTAATTGTGGTAATGAATACACAACTATATGGTGATACTGTGAACTACTAATTGTACACTTTGGATAATTGTATGGTATGTGAATATATCGCAGTAAAATTGAATTAACAATAGGCTTGAATGGGAAAATTGTACAAGGGATGGAGACTGATGAGATTTTTCAGGGGGTAAAATCAATATGGCTTGATGGTTTAATCAGATACAGGTGGTGAAGGACAGTAAAGAACCCAGAACAACCCACTTTACCACCTTCTTCATGGTCAACATTTCTTAAGCTTTTCTTTAGGCTCTCTCTCTGTTTCATCCTTTGCCTACAATTTTATTTATTCTTTGATTTCATTTGAAATGCTTATGTAAATAATTTATACTAATACATCTGTTGCATATAGCTCACTTCTCCAAAATGCAGTTTTAGAACACTACAACATGTAATCAGCATTTTAACAAATTTTCATATATTAATGTTCATAGATTGGTTTCACTTTATGTTATTATAAGAACAAATATCCACTTAGAAAACATTTTGACCATATGAATGGACTAAAAAATCTTATGTGATAGGAAAACTCTTGTTTTCCACTGTTGTTTTAAAAATATTTTTGGATGGATTTACCTTGTAAAGATTAATTCTAAGTATACAAAATAGCCACTTGTCATTTCAGTTTTAAAACTTTTATCTGCAATTGAATGATAAAGCCAATTGATATAAAAAAAGAGAAACTTAGGTTGTTCTAGAAATATTAATCGTATTTTTTAAAAACAAATGCCTTCTATATATTTAAATTATTGGAATGTGGGACATCACTATATGAATATGTAAGATGTAAGAATAGAAAAACATAGAAAATATTTTCCCCTAAGTAGACTGTAAAACATATATCCAAAAATAAGGGTATTCCTGATTCAATCACTGAATCAGTTTTTCTTAGAATATAAGTGAAATAATATTTTCATATATCATACTCTCCAAGGATAGAAATGAATTACATGTGGGGCTAAGATCTGAAATGCAATTGTGAATTGTTATTTATTATGTATCAACAAATATATTTTTCACAAAAGCTGCTTGTTTTCAAGTTAAATACCTCTGAGAAAATTAGTGTCTGAATTTATATTCTACCTTATATTCAAATTTAAATCTTATTTTTCAAAATGTATAACTTATGGGAACAAATAAGACTTTCTGCCTCCAACTTCCCTTGGTTTCCTCAAATTCACACACACACACACACACACACACACACACACACACACACACACAGAATTGCTGAGATTTTTGTTTCAAGTTAACAAGATAGATGGAATGGCATCTTATTCAGTGATAATTTTTGAATTGTTCTATTGCTAATGAGATTGAATGCCACCATGGCTGACTTCCCAAAATTTTCCCAAACCCAAATCCAAAGTATGCGTAATACTGACAAGGCAGGAACTATGAACACTTGAACTTAGTATCAAGGAACAAGGAAGAAAGTCTCTTTTACTGATACAGCACCCTAATGAGCTCCTGACTCCAGATGCTACCAGAATTAGAAACTAGATGTCCCTGGATTCTGTTTAGAGGGAAAACTATGCTGAAGACTGACTACAACTAAATATGCTTAATTTCTCAACTTGCTCAATAATAAATATGTAATGTAAATACCCATAATTACATAATGCAATAATAATTTTGAGGTAGATACTTGCTCAAGTTACTGCTTTGCTAAATGGATTATGAAATTATGGTTTACATTTTTAGTGCAAAATAAATTATCAGTGGAAATGAAATAAGAAAGTTACCAGAACTTAAAAATTTTTTTTCAGAGCTTACATGAACTAACTCACCACTCTTTCACTATATTATTTTATGTAAAAACATAATTAGTTACATTTGACTATAAAGAGAATTATTGATTTACAGGTAGAGGTGTATGTCTGTGTGTGTGCATGTGTGTTTGTACATATGTGTATATATTGTATCACACATTTATCCACATTATGACTTTGGTGAGCAGCTTATTATTATATCTATAATAAGCAGCTTCTTATATTATCTAGTAGATAAAGAAAATATTGTAAGTCCATCAATTGACATTAGGCTGAAATAGTAATACAATTACTTTAAATAATAGTCTTTCTAGATAAAAATGTTCTCTCATGAACTGCTCTTCTCCAAGATGGGGCTTTATATAGTTTTCGGGTAATAGACATGACTTCTGGCATTTGGTGATGAAGTCAGGTCTTGTTCTGGCTTGACAGAACCCAGTGGTTCTTTCTAAATGAATCAATCTGTCCTATGAACTAATTGGCATCAAACACCCTATTCTATCTGGTGGTGACTCACATTGATGTAGAAGGTGACTCAAGAAAATTAAATATCTCTAAGCATTGACCTGTCCAGCTTACTTCAGTTTCTTCCAAAAGATCCATTCCAAGCATACCACATTCGAGTCCCAAATTCTTAGTAGTAAAAAGCCACTTAAATTTCTCAATTATAAGGTATTTGTATAACTCACTCTCAAGTTATAATGACACTAGAGAAATAATGAGCTCACTAGCATCTCACCTTCTCTATTTTTGCCTCTGTCAACTTTAATCTTCTATTGTATTGAGAATGTAAACATAGTTTTTTAAACTTTCTCTATAACATAATACCTTAGAAAATAAAGTAACAATTGTCACAATATACACTATAGACATTTTATGTTAGTAATTGTATTATTTTTTTTAAAACTTTGTAACAAATTAGCACAACTTAGTGGCTTAAAATAGCATCTATTTGTTATCTCACTATACTGTACACGAAGGCATGGCATGACTGGGTTTTCTGTTCAGGATCTCAAAAGGCTGTAAACATGGTGTCAGTGAAGCTGTGTTCTCATCTAGAGCTCAGATTGCATAGGCAATTAGAAAAGATTTGATTAGGACACATCCTAGCTGACCCCCCTTCTGCCAGCCTAGTGAAATTTCAGTGTATCTTGCTCCTCCTAAACATGGCATAGATGTTACATATTTAAAATAATAGAAAAATAGTGATATCTTACATAGTGAAATTTGAATATATACCGAAAATGATATAAAATGTGCATCTACATGAATAAGCACACATGAAAGTTTGATCTTGTATATTACTGAAGTAATATAAAAATAATAGAAAGACATAAATGAAAAATGAGCAAAGGGGTGGGGTAATTTTGATCAGAAAGAAAATTAGTTTAAAAAGATGCAAATGGTAGGTGAACATTGGAATATTCTCTTTGTTACATTAGAAATAATTGAGTGTATTAAGACAGTTAATTCAGGAAAGGAAAAGAAAGAAATATGAAGAAGAGTTTGCAGAGTTTTTATATTTGTTTGATAAAAGAAAGAAGTAAGTCAAGACTATAGTTTCAGTGGAATTAAGAATGTACTGATAGTCAAGACTTCCAGCTGCCTCATTTGGTGGATCCTTCTTATTATAATGAGAACATGCTACATGCAAATTAATAAAGCATTAATTCCTGGAAGAGCAACACCTTATGGAATCATCTGGTGTTTAGTTCACAGTACTCATTAAACAAAATCATGAGGATTTGGATCTAGGTAGTATTTTTGGAGCCCATAAGTTAAAGAATTCTTGGGTTTTGCTGATTCATGACATCTCTGACATGTTCACTGTCAGTGTAAAGAAAGTAAATAATCATAAATCCAAATTTCCTCACCTATTCCTCCCAGTTGTAATGTCCATGGAAGAAAATCTTAAAGCTAGGGACGAGTAATTTACTGATAGCTTTTGTGCATGGACTTTGATTGTATTTATATTTGGTTGATTGTATTATATATATATATATATATTTTAATCTAGCATCTTAAAGCCTTGATACCTTTTCTTACCTTAAACTCTCAAAAAGCCGCCCATCCCTATTGGTTAGTGGGATGGTTTGGTTCTATTTTGTAAACCAGAAAAGCCTATGATCTTTTAATCCATTGTTGTGGAGGCAGACCCATTGTGGGTGGGACCTTTTGACGAAGTTGTTTCCATGGAGATGTGATCCACCCAATTCAGGTGGGTCTTAATCCTTTACTGGAGTCCTTTAAGAGATTCACAAAGTGAGAGAGTTTAGAGAAGCTAAAATATGTTATCCAGAGTTTGCTCCCAGGAGAATCTAAGAGAGAAACTAAGAGAGAAGCCCAGAGACATTTTGAAGAAAGCCACTGAAATGAGAAGCTAAATTTGGGAGAGAAAGATCAGCAGAGCCAGCCATGTGCCTTCCCACGTGACAGAGGAACCCAGGATGCCACTCAGTCTTCCTTCTGAGTAGGTATTGTCCTGCTGATGCCTTAATTGGGACATTATCATGGCCTTAGAAGTGTAAATTTGTGAACTAATAACCCCCCATTGGAAAAGCCAATCCATTTCTGGCATATTGCATTTTAGCAAATTGAAACAGTTAGGATAAGTGAAAGGAGAACCAACAAGGAAGAGGGAAAGATATCTATAAAGGGCAACTAAAGGTATAACCTGAGGATAAATAGAGTAGCAGCATGCAAAAAAAGTTGAGAGAGGTTCAATAAGACAGTGGTCAATACAGCAAAATTCAACAGAGAAAAAGAGATCAAAGTATGCTTTGGATGTAGAAATGTAGGCATTACCACTGCAGATTTTCATATCCAACTCAAGGGAAATAATAGGGTACCAAAACCACATCATAATCTAAAATTAGGATTAAGGAGTTATTATGAATTGAAAAAAGAAATGCACTAGAAAATTAGAACCATACTTGTGAGAAACTCCAGTGGGAAGGATAAAGAGGAATGGGCAAAATGAATTCACAAGAGGTGCTGGTTCAGAATTAGTTCTTTGTCTAAAAATAGTTTGCTATATTGGGATGAGCTGTTGAAGACATACTCAAAATCATATGCTCACTCCCAACCTATTGTGAAAATTCATAATGACTGAAATGCACAATAAAAAGGATAATATTGCATGAAATATTTCTTTCTTTAAAACATTAAACTTTATTAAATTTGTGACTTAAAAAAGTAACATGAATGAATTTAGAAAAAAATGAGAAATGTAGAAAAGCATAAAATAAGAAACATTGCCAGAAATCTCAGAGAGTAACAATTTTTACCATTCTACTGTACTTTCCTTGAGATTTTTTTTTTCTTGATGTGGATGTAAAGACATATGATTGTTTTCATGTAACTTTGAAAAATTCAGCTCATGCATAATACTATTTGTATTTGCAATCATATTATGAGAATTTTTGCCACAATAGTATATTTTAATGAGTGTATTAAAATTTAATTTTACAATTCCTTTATTTTTTATTTAGATTTTCAATATATCATTATTATATAATCTTTTTTTTTTCTCCAGCACTTGTATCCTTCTGTTTATTTTTAAACAGTTTTATTCACACATCATACAATCCATCCTAAGTAAAATCACATTGTATACATTCGCCAACACAATCACTATCAGGACATTTCCATTTTTCCACAAAGAAAGAGGAAAAGTAGGAAAAATGAAGAATGAGAAACTAAAAGATAGGAGGAAACTAAAATGAAATAAAATAAAATACAATGAAAAGATTAGACAACACCACCAAAAATCCCACACCACTCCCTTATATCCCCTCTTATAGATATTTAGCTTTGGTATATTGCCTTTGTTACCATTAATGGAAGCATATTGCAATGTTACTGTTAGCTAGAGACTCTAGTTTGCATTGATTGTATTTTTTTCCTTACATATATATATGTACCATCCAATTTTCAACACTTTGCAATGTTGACATTCATTTGTTCTCCCTCATATGAAACATTCTTCTATTTGTACATTTAATAACCATCGTTGACCACTCTAGTTTTCACTAAGTTACACAATTCCAGTCTTTATCTTCTTCATTTCATTTTCATGTCATGCATGCCCCTAGCCTTCCTCTTTCAGTGTACTCAAACTCATCTTTATTCAGAATACTTACAGTATTGTGCTACTGTCACACATTATTGTGCCATCCACTTCTGGATCTATACAATAAGTGCTGTTGAACCTTCAGTACTCCCTCAGCAACAAATGCCCAATCTCTAACCTCTTTCTATCCCCTAATAACCTGTGTTCTCAACTTTAACTCATAAAGTTCACTCATCATCAATGTTAGTTCATATTAGTGAGACCATACAGTATCCATCATTTTGTTTCTGGCTAATTTCACTCAATATAATGTCTACTGTCTACCATTTTGTCTTTTGGATTTTATATGTCATATTTTTCCCCCCTCTCTCTTTTTACCCTTTCTGATAGTCTTCATTTCTGCACTGTTCTCTAAACCTCTCTTTCTCATCTTTTCCTATCTGCCTGTAGTGCTCCTATAGTATTTCTTGTAGAGCAGGTGTCTTGTTCACAAACTCTCTCAGTATATGTTTGTCTGAAAATATTTTAAACTCTTCCTCATTTTTGAAGGACACTTTTGCTGGATATAGAATTCACCATTGATAATTTTTCTCTTTCAGCATCTTAAATATATCATACCACTACCTTCTCATTTCCTTGCTTTCTATTGAGAAATCTGCACATAATCTTATTGAACTTCCCTTGCATGTGATGGATTGTTTTTCTCTTGCTGCTTTCTGAATTCTCTCTTTGTCTTTGACATTTGATAATCTGATTATTAAGGGTCTTGGAGTAGGTCTATTCAGATCTATTCTGTTTAGGGTATGCTGTGCTTATTGGATCTGCAATTTTATGTCTTTCATAAGAGATGGGAAATTTTCAGTGATTGTTTCCTCCATTGTTCTTTCTGTCCCCTTTCCCCTCTCTTCTCCTTCTGGGACACCCATGACACATGTTTGCACACTTCATGTTGTCCTTCAATTCTCTTAGACCCTGCTCATATTTTTCATTTCTTTTTCTAATCTGATCTTCTGATTGTAGGATTTCAGATATGGTTTCCTTTCATTCATGAATCCTTTCTTCTTCCTCTTCAAATCCACTATTGTATGCCTCCATTGTGTTTTCAGTTTCTTCTATGTTGCCTTTCATTCCATTCATTCTGCCAATTGTTCTTCCAAACTTTCCTTATGCTTGCCCAATGTCTTCTTTATATCCTTCATCTCTTTTGCCATATCTTCCCTCAACTCATTGAATTACATTTTTAATTGATTTAGCATATTTGTTTGTATTTCATTTGAAGTGTAAGTTTATCTGGGCCAGATCTTCATTTTTCCTAGTGTGACTCATAATTTTTTGTTGTCTAGGCATCCAGTTTCCTTGATTACCCCAGAGTTTCCCAGACCACACAGGTCCATGTCTCAGGAAGGATGCAATCAGCATCAAGTTACCCTGAGGATGAGACCTAGAAGATTGTCAGACTTTTCTGTGAGGCTTCTAGACTTTATGCTTTTCCTCTCCTGCCTAGTATGTGGCACTTGTTAGCCTGCTGATTCCCACAAGTGTAAAGAGATGTGGTGCCTTTAATTCTCAGCAGAACCTGTCCAGTTCTATGCTCTGATCTCAGCTGTTCCACCTGTTCCAGACTGGTGTACATTGTGTGTCCAGCCATGGATGTGCCCCAAGCAGTTGTTCAGGACTATTACTAGTTGTTTCTGGCTATTTATTTTATTATATATTTTTTTCTTAAACACTTAGGTTTGCATATATATCTTACTCATAGATTCTGGTTATAGTTTTAAAGTAAAATCCTGGATTTAATTTACAAGAGCAAGAAGAATAAAAATTTATGCTCTTGAAAGATTTTTTTTTAATTCTCATGCTAAATTTCACAACGTTTGCACTTATCAGTATTTACGTTATTGGTTTCTCTGCAACCCAAAAGATAAAAATGTTATTAATATTGTTTTTTAATTATAAATTATAAATAAAACATAGCTAAAAATGTAGTTCATTTTATTTACAATTATATATTCTTAAGACTGAAATGTTTTTATACCTGTATTTCTCATTTACTATCTTTATTTTTACTTTTTGAAATCTCTGTTTAAAACCTTCCCATTTTTTCCCCTATTGGACCACTTCCTCTTTTCTTAAATTACTAGATTTTGTTGTATTGATATGTTAACCAATTGTCTTTAATGTATGTATCAACTATTTCCTGCTTTATAATCAGCCTTTGCATTTTATTGGGTATTATATAAAAATATTTACAATTTTAATAATTAAAAATAATAGCAAGTTTCCCAATTTTAAAACTTATTACAAAACCAGTCATAGTTGCCAAAAGATGGAAACAGCGCAAGTGCCAATAAACTCATGAATGGATAAACAAAATGTGGTGTTAACATATGATGGAATATTAACCAACTGTAAAAACGAATAAGGCTCAGAGACATGTGACAACATGGATAAACCTTGAAGACATCATGTTAAGTGAAATATGCTAGCAACAAAAGGACAGATATTTCCTATTATTACTGATATGAAATCTTCAGAATAAGCAAATTCATAGAGTCAGAAGCTAGAATAAAGGTTACCAGAGGCAAGTAATGGGACTTAATGCCCAACCAATGCAAAATTTCTAATTGGGTTAGCAGAAAAGTTTTGGTAGATGGTGGTGATGGCAGCCCAACATTGTAAATGTTATTAACAACACCGAAATATTTTTGAATGTAGTTAAATGGGAAATTTTAGGTTGTGTATATGTTACCAGAATGAAAACTGAAAAATAAAGCTCTGCAACACAAACAGTGAACCCCAATGTAAACTATGGACTATAGTTAAAAATATAACCATAATAATAGTATTTCATCAATTTTAACAAAGTTACCTCTCTAATGAAAGTATTAACAACAAGAAAAACTGTGCATGGGACAGGGTGTATAATGGAACCATATTTTCTGCATGATTTTTCTGTAGACCTATAACTTCTTTAATAAAAACAAATAAATAATTGAATACATAAAAAGGGAGACAGAAATGAGAAAAAAAATCACATTTTCATATCATCTGAGGAAAGGTTTTTGCTTTATTTTTCTCCTCAAACATTTTACTAGTTTCACAAGAAATTTTTATTGAATAAACCCCTATTCTTTGGTGATTTTTCTGTGTAGACTATTAAAGCATTTTTGTAAAAAGAAAAATCACTGTTGTAGTTATATTCAGTTAAATTGGAACTATTCATTGAATTTTATACTGTATTTTCTGATTAAAGGACATTAAATTATGTGTTATAAGAGCAGTAATACACTTCTTATAGCCGTCCTATGACAGTAACACCTGCTGGGGCCACATTAAAAGGCAATGGGCCCAAGATAGTGCTAATGAAGGCTTTGGTAATAGGTAAATATGAAGAAAGGATGCCATTGAAATTTGTCTTTTGGTTGCAAAAATGCATGCATGTTTCAAAAATTGTACTGTTTAGTGTTTCAGAAAAACATCTTAAAACTCTATCTTCTTCACATCTCTCATATACATGATTGTAGGAGACAAAATAAAATATTAAAAAACATCCAAGAAAAGTTATCTGATTTTCTGAGAACAGATTCAGGAAACACTTCCTTGATAACTTTTAACACAGAGGAAAAACAATTTGCCAGAGCTTTATTTTTATAGAAATTCCAAAATCCCAAACTCAGAATAAGTCCCTTAGAAAAGTTCGGACTCAATGATTTTAGCAGTTAAAACTAATATTAATTACAATTTCATAGTTATCTATTATTTATCAGACACTTAAATCTCACAGAAATCCTATGACATTATTATACATTTATGCCACAGGAAACTAAATCTCAGAGAGTCTAAATAACTTGCCAAGGACACAGGGATAATGGCAGAATCTGTTATCTTCAAATCTAAGGGCTTCAAAGTCTCAGCTGATAACCTTAATCACTCTCTCAGACTAAGTCCTCATATTCAAATTTGCAAGTGATGAATATTTAATCAGGATAAAGCCTGGATTAACTTCAATAAGTGCTGTACTTAAAATGTGAGGTATTACCTAAAAATTGATTTCTTGAATGTTTTCTCACTTCATTTCAAAGATTTTTGAGTTCCCATGTTCCTACAAAAAAGGGTACTTGTGTAAGCTGCAATCTCCCCCACCAGAAACACACACACACACACACACATGCATGCAAACATCAACAAGAAGGCAAATAACACACATTGCTGTGGTGATTGTATGCTTTAGCATATAAAGCAAATCATTTATGAGAGTGAAGAGGGGTGCTATCAATAATTGTGCTGGTATGGCTGTCATGAACCAAGACTGTCTTTGACAACATGGGACATATGTACACCCTGCCATAGCTCACAATTATACCATAAAAAAGGAGGGAGGGTCACTTCATACAAAAATAATTACATAAATATACTAGAACAGAAAGGCTGCTTTCTGGGCTTTCAACAGAGCAGAAACACATGGGGATTGTGTAAACAGCAGTCTTACTTGACACATATTTTTAAAATATGATAATAATGAAAATATTACATATAAGAATATACGAGCTAGAATGTGTAGGATAAAGTATAGTAAGCAGAAGAAAATTTATTACCTTAAATACTCATTTCCATAAAAGCAAACAAAGCAAAAATGAATTAAATTCCAACTGAAAATGTTTGTAAAACAAAGCAAGTTAAAAAGAAAAGAAAAGAGAAGGTGATGATTAGGGAGAATCAGGGGAAGATGGCAGAGTAGGAGCTCCAGGACTCAGTCTTTCCATCCAAACATCTATTAAACAGCAGGAACTGTCTGAAACAACTGTTTTGAAACTTCAGGGCAAGAATAATACTGTACAGCATCCAGGAAAGAATGGGAGGAAGAGGGTGACACAGTAGGGTAATGAACAGTAATTGCTCTTTCTGTGCAGTGGCAAGTGGAGCTCATCCCCCACTCTTGTGGTAGGACACTGTGGAGTGCAGCTCCTCACTAACTGCTGGAGACAGAAAGAGACAAAATCCTCTTCTCCAAGAACAGGGATGTGCACAGCTCATCACTGATCATGGCTGTTGATTACCAAATTCAAGTCACTGGGGTCTGACTCTGAGGGCAGCTATTGTTTCAATCTGCCATAGACAAAGGTAGCCATGGTGGAGACATAAAGACACTGTTCTTCCTCAGGGCTGTGGGGGACAGTTAGTTGAAGGGCTGCATTTGCTGGACAGGCCAGGAAAGCTCAGCCTTGGGGAGCCATCAGGGAAGCTCTTAATGATCCCCTACCCAGGGCACATTGCACCTGGTCTGCACAGCCTTCATGGGTCCCTGGTCCTGGTTTAGATGGAAAGAATGACTTGGGAAGATCCTCCCTGTGCCCCCCTCACAGAATTTGCCCAATAGGTTAAAAGCACATTGAGACAACAAAAGAATGTTAAAAACAAACAAATAAACAAATAACAACAACAAAAAAACCCCGATAGAGGCAGACAGTCTGGGACAAAGGCCTCCCAGCTTCAAACACCCAGGAAAGGGAGGTCTGTCTCCTGGGAAACCGAGGAGGACAACCCAAACCCCTATAAAAGGGGAACTCTGCCAAAAACTAACAAGGAAAATCCCTGGACAAGACAGAGACCCAGAATGACAAAGAAAACCCCTGCACACTGCATTTGCCTTGGGAAGACTTTCTTGACAGCAGGGCTGAAGCTCAAGAAATCTCTGTCTTATTACCAGCTAGTTACAATACCAAGAAAGAGACATTTCAAGGAATAAATCCTAGTGTTAATATTTCTTAAATATTAAAATGTGCAGTATGCAGCAAAAAAGTATGAGAAAACAAAGAAACAGGAAATGATGACCCATCCAAAGGAAGAGGATAAAATCCAGAAAAACACAATGAAGATAAGAGTGTGGACATAATGAACAAAGCCTTATAAAAAAAATCTTAAAAAATGCTTAAGAAGATGCAGAAGAGCTAAATTATATCAGGAAAACAATTGAAGGAGCAATATGAGAGTCTTAATAAAGGGAGAGAAATTTTCAAAAGGAAACAGAAAGAACTAGTAGAGTTTAAATCCATGGTAATGGAAACGAAAAAAACAAAACAAAAAAATGTTTGTGAGGCTATCAAAAGCAGATTAGAGATGGCAGAAGAAATAATCAGTGAACATGCAGACCAGTCAATTGAATGAGTCAGGCTGAGGAGCAGAAAAAAAGAAGAAATATGTAAGGTAAAATAACCCTAAGAAAACTCTGGGACACTATCGACCATGTCAATATATGCGTTGATGGGAATCCCTGAAGGAGAAGAAAAGAGAACAAATGGCAGCATGAATATTCAAAGAAATAATGAAAGAGAACTTTCCAAACTTATCAAAAGACATGATTATGCACATCCAAGAAGCCCAGAAAGCACCCCAAACAGTGTAAACATGAAGAAAAATGTAATGTCTTATATATGCTCACACTATGAAATGCAAAGGACGAGGACAGAGTTCAGAAAACTGCAAGAGAAAAGCAATGTGTAACATACAAGGGAGTCCCAAGTAGATTGAGTGCCAGTTTCTCATTATAAACCATGGATGCAAGAAGGCAGTGAGCTGAAATACTTAAAGTGCTAAAAGAAAACAATTTCCAACCACTGAGAGATTTTATATCCAGTGAGAGTTTCTTTTAAAAATGAGAGATATATTTAAGCATTCTCAGATAAACAAAAGCTGAGGAAGTTCATCGCCACTAGACCTGCCCTACACACAATGCTGAAGAGTTTTTCAGAATGAAAAGAAAGGACACTGGGACAGTGATTCAAAGCAACATAGAGAAATCAAGATCATTTGTAAAGGGTCACCACTGGATAATTATAAACACCAATGTTATTATAGTGTATTGTTTGGTATGTAACTCCAATGTTACTTCCTACATGTGCTAAAAAGCAAAGGCATAAAAATTAATGATAAATCTGCTTTTGGCATACAATGTACAAAGATATAAGTGGTAAGAAGTACAAAAAATGGTGGGGGGAAAGAAAGGGATAAGAAGAGTATATTTGCAATTTGTTTTTTTTTTTTTTTTTACTTAAGTTGGTGTCAAACCAAATGTGGTTGCTATATATTTGGGTTGTTAAATTTTAACCCTGTGGTATCCACAAAGAAAACAGATGGAAGATATACCCAACTAAGTGAGAAGTCACTCAATATGGTACAAAACAAAAGTACCATAAAAAGTAGGCATTGACAGAAGTGAGGGAAAAAATGTATAGAACTTACCAAGGCTAATAGCTAAATGGCTGAAGAAAGTCCAGCAATATCAGTAGTGACTTTAAATGTAAATGAATTAAACTCTCCAGTCCAAATGCAGAGATTGGCAGAATGGATAAAAACAAAACAAAACAAAACAAAACAAAAAAAACATGGTCCAACAATATGCTATCTGCAAGAGGACCACACATTAAATCAAAGATAAAACTAGATTGAGGTGATGAAAGGACAGAAAAATATTACCATGCAAGTAGTAACCAGAAAAGAGCTGAGGTGGCAATACTAATATAAAAAAGAATAGACTTTAAATCAAAAACAGCTACAAAGAACAAAGATGACCATTAAATATTGTTAAAGGGGACAATTCAATAGGCACTGAACAGTAAAGCCCCATAATATATGAAGCAGATACTGACAGATATGAAGGGAGAAATTGATGGTTTTACAATAATAGTATTAGACTTTAATAGACCACACTCAATAATAGGGTATCTAGTCAGATGATCAATAAGGATATACAAGACCTAAAGGATACCATAAACCAATTAGAACTAACAGATTGTATAGAGCACTTCACCCAACAAAAAGAGAATACACACTCTTCTCAAGTGCACATGGAAATTCTACAGGATAACATATGTTGGGTCACAAAACAAATTTCAATAAATTCAAAAATATTGAAATTATGCAATGCATATCATCCAACAACAGAATGAAGCTAGAAATCAATAACAGAGGGAAAATGGAAAATTCACAAATATTTGAAAATTAAACTGCATATTATTAAACAACCAATGGATTAAAGAGGAACTCAGAAGCAAAATAAGAAATATCCATTGGTGAATGAAAAGGAAAATATAACATACAAAACTTATGGGATGCTGTGAAGGCAGTGCTGAGAGGGAAATTTATAGCTCTAAATGCATACATTAAAATAGAAGAAATACTTTAAGATTAGAGACCTAATATCAGAACTGTAAGAACTATAAAAAGAAGAGCAAACTAAATCCAAAGCAAGCAGAAGGAAGGGTATAAGAAAGATTGGAGCAGAGAAAAATGACAGGAAAAAAAAGTAGAGAGTATTAACAAAACTGAAGTTGGTTCTTTGAAAAAATCAAGCAAATTGACACAAAGAGAGAAGATACAAATAACTAAAGTCAGAAATGAAAAGGGGGGCATTACTACAAACCCTACAAACCCTGTTGAAATAAAAAGGACTGTAAGAGGATACTATGCACAACTATACACAAATAAATTAGATAACCTAGATGAAATAGACAAATTCTTAGAAACATACCTACACTGACTCAAGAAAAATAGATCTCAACAAACCAATTTCTAGTAAAGAGATTGAATCAGTTGTCAAAAACATACCTACAAACAAAAGCCCAGGGCCAGATGGCTTCATGGGGGTATTCTACCAACATAACAAGAAGAAAAATCCAATTCTGCTCAAACTCTTCCAAGAAATTGAAGAGGATAGGACACTCCCTAAATTATTCTCTGAGGCCAACAACACCCTCGTAAAAAAGCCAGATAAAGATACTACAAGAAAAGAAAATTACATACAAATATCTCTTATGAATATAGATGTCAAATTCCTCAACAAAATATTACCAAACCAAATCTAACAGCATATTAAGGGAATTATACACCATGATTTAGTCACATTTATCCTTGGTATACAAGGTTGGTTCAATATAAGAAAATCAATCAACGTAATAAACCATATTAACAGAATGAAGGAAAAAACACATGATCATCTCAATTAATGCAGAAAATTAATTTGAAAAAAAAAATCACCACTTCATGATAAAAACACTTGGAACACAAGTAATGGAAGGAAAATTCCTAAACATGATAAAGGGCATATATGAAAAACCCACAGCTAACATATTACTTAATGGTGAAAGACAGATAGCTCTACCTCTAAGATCAGGAGCAAGGCAAGAATGCCAATTATCACCACAGTTATTCAACATTGTACTGGTAGTCCAGTACAGAGCAATTAGGCAGGAGAAAAGAAATAAAATGTATCCAAGTTGGAAAGGAAGTGGGAAAACATTCCCTACTTGCAGATAATATGACCTTATATACAGAAAATCCTAAAAAATCTACCACAAAGATCCTAAAGCTAATATATGAATTCAGGCAAGTGGCAGGGAACAAGATCAAGACCCAAATATCAGTAGTGTTTCTATACACAAGCAATGAACAACCCGAAGAAGAAATCAAGAAAATAATTGCATTAACTGTAGCAACTAAAAGAATCAAATATCTAGGAATAAATATAACCAAGGATATTAAGGACTTGTACACAGAAATCTACAAAATATTGCTAAAAGAAATCCAAAAGACCTAAATAAATGGAAGGACATTCAGTGTTCATGGACTGGAAGACCAAATATAATTAAGACGTCAATACTATCCAAAGCAATTTATCGACTCAATGAAACCCCCCCCAAAATTCTAACAACATTCTTCGCAGAAATGGAAAAGCCAATCCACAAATTTATATGAATGAGTAATAGGCCCTGAAATTCTAAAGCCATCTTAAAAAGAAAAATGAAGTTGGAGAACTCTCACCTCCCAATCTGAAAACTTATACCAAAGCCATAGTAATCAAAACAGCATGGCACTGGCACAAGGTCATATAGACCAATGGAACAGAATTGAGAGCTCAGATATCAATCATCACGTTTATGGACAACTGATTTTTGACAAGGTGGCAAAGACTATTCAATTGGGAAAGAGAAGTCTCTTCAACAAACAGTAATGAAAAAACTGAAACTCCATTTGAAAAAAATAGGAAGAACTCTACCTCAAACAATATATAAAAATAAACTCAAAATAGATCAAAGACCTAAATATAAGAGCTAGAACTATCAGACTCCTAGAAGGAAACAGAAGAAACCACATCTTCAGGAACTTGCGTTAGTTAATGGTTTCTTAGATTTTAAACCCAAAGCACAAGCAATAAAAGAAAAAAATGGATAAATGGGACCTTATCAAAATTAAGAACTTTTGCACCCCAAAGGTCTTTATTCTGAGAGTAAAATGACTATATACACAATGGGAAAAAAATTTGGAAACCACATATCCAAAAAAAGATTAATATACAGTACATATAACAAAATTCTTCAAGTTAACAATGCAAATACAAGCAACCAAATTAAAAATGGGCAAAACATGAATAGACATTTCTCCAAGAATGATATCCAAATGGCTGGAAAGCACATGAAAAAGCTCACCACATCATCAGCCATCAAGGAAATGCAAATCAAAACCACAATGAGATACCATTTCATACCCATTAGAATGGCTGCTATTTAAAAATGGAAAATAATACGTTGGAGAGGATGCAGAGAAATGGTATCACTCATCCACTGCTGGTGGCAATGTAATATAGTGCAGCTGCTGTTGAAGACATTTTAGCAGTTCCTCAGAAATCTAAGTATAGAACTACCATACGACCCTGAAACCTCACTACCAGGTACTTACCCAGAAGAATTGAAAGCAGAGACTCAAACAGATATTTTCACACTGATGTTCAAAGCAACATTATTCACAAATGCCAAAAGATGCAAGCAACCCTAGTGTCCATCACCCAATGAATGGATAAATAAAATGTGGTATATACATATAATGAAATAGTATTCAGTCACAGAAATGAAGTCCTTATACATCTGACAACAAAGACAAATATTGTATGATCTCACTGATTTGAAACAATTAGAACAAGCAAATTCATGGAGGCAGAATCTAAAATATTGGTTACCAGGGACAGGGTTGGGATAGAGAATGGGAGGTTAAGATTTCAAATGTACAGGATTCCTTTTTGCGATGATGGAAATATTTAGGTAATGGATGGTGACAACATTGTGAATGCAGGTAACAGCACTATAATCTAAATATGATTAAAGGGGGAAATGTTATATTGTATATAGGGTGGTAACAATAATTTTTTTTTTTTAAATGCATGTATCTACACTACACAAATAGGGAATTCTAAGTTAAGGGATGATGGAAATATTTAGGTAATGGATGGTGACAACATTGTGAATGCAGATAACAGCACTGAAATATAATCTAAATATGATTAAAGGGGGAAATGTTATATTGTATATAGGGTAACAATAATTTTTTTTTTAAATGCATGTATCTACACTACACAAATAGGGAATTCTAAGTTAAACCATGGACTTTAATTAATAGTACAAATATAAAAATGTGCTATCAACAGTTCTAACAAATGTTCTACACCAAAGCAAGTTCTTGGTGGTGGGGCGGTGTATGGGAATCCTGTATTTTATGTATGATTGTTCTGTAAACCCACAATTTCTCTAATTAAAAAAGAGAGAGAAGATGGCAAATAATGAAGATAAAATAAATTTATAGGTTAAAAACAGAAACATGAGGACTGATAAATAAAAAAGCAATACTTTAAGAAAAAAATATAAAAATTTTACAAACCTTATTTGTGGTAGACAGCCTCTGAGATGTCCTCCAGTGATCTCCACACCCTGCTCTTCACAACCTGGTATAATATCCTTCCTTTGAGTGTAGTATAGATTTAGTGACTCACTTCTCATGGACAGAATGTGGCAGAGATGACAAGATAACTCTTCTTGGTTTAGCTTTCCAAATGGCTTCAGTGTCAGGCACTGTCCCTCACTCTTTTGCTTGTTTGCTCCATGGGAAACCATATTGTGACCTGCCCTATGGTATAGTTTGGAAGTGAATCCTCCTGCAGTTAAGCCTTTAAATGAGATCACTACCAATGTTCAAAACCCTGGCTGGGAAAACAAAAAAACAAAAAAACAAAAAAAAAAAAACCCTGGCAGTACCTCATGGCATACTTTGAGCCAGAGTCACCCAGGTAGGCCATGCTTGGAAATGCTGAGATAATAAATACTTGTTGTTTTAAGCCACCAAATTTTGGTGTATAGTTAATTAGCAATATGTAACTAATACACTACTAGCTAACCACATTAAGAAAAAAAGAGGAAGAGAAAACAAAGGCACAAAGTAAGGACTGTGAAGGGATCTATAACTATTGAGAAATGTCAAAATTTTAAAAATCCAATCAGTGAGATTTTTGGGAATGGGATACTCTCAAAGCTTATATTTGATTTATAATTGCAAAAGGAACACTTGCTTTTAAATGCAGATATTAAGCATCAACACCTTAGCTCAGTGATCAAGTTTAGCATTACTAAAGGTGGAACAAACTATATGCCTCCTGATTTATTTCTGTATGAAGAACATGATAATACCTAAGAGATTACTTTGCCACATGTGCTTTACCTGGATCTATAGAAGCATTTAGACCATAGGAAACACAAGGGGAAGAGAGAAAATGTTTGGCACAGGCTAATTCCTTTGCACATCCCAGCTCCTACATTGTAAATACATGGAGAAAATTTTAACCTTTTTCAGATAAATTTCTCCTGGTTTAGCTTAAGTTCACAGACAGGGACTGGGAATGGTTTCATCAAATGGATGACATTCTGGTGATGATTAAATCAAGAATTTCTCTGAAGACTTCTCTTAACTCCTCAGTTTCCGTTGAACTGGTACTATAGAACTCCAAATTCTAGATTCTGGGTATAAAATTTGGCCTTGGATAACTTTTTTAAAGGTTTATTTTTATTATTTTTCTTCTAAATTTGGTGAATTTGTTGCCAGTTTGTGGGTAGCATTAGTTTTTCTGTTAACTTTTTGGCTGTTCAGTTCCTGTTGCTGAAAAAAGTCCACCATTTCAGACTGTAATTCCTAAAAGATCCAAAAATCAGCAGTTCCTTCTGCCACAATGAAGTTTATGAAATTGGAAAGGTTTTTTTTGCTGCCTTTAAAACTTTTTAATGTTAATGCAATGTGAAAATTTTGATGTCATCTCTTAATAATCTTTGGACTGTAATTTTTAAATTTGTTTCTGGAAATTTGATAATGAGGAGGATTTATTTTAAAATTTGGTATTTCTAATATTTG
Organism: Choloepus didactylus; assembly: GCF_015220235.1. NCBI lineage: Eukaryota > Metazoa > Chordata > Mammalia > Pilosa > Megalonychidae > Choloepus > Choloepus didactylus. The sequence goes on from NC_051309.1 coordinate 31,479,092, forward strand.
GATCCTTATATATTGATACAGTCATTCAATCTGATTGTATAGACTTGGAGGACCTATGTTGGGCAACATGACTAGACATGGTTCTGAGTAGGAGAAAAAATGATTGACTCTTCAGAACAAATTTTACAGACTGTGGTGAGCACCAATTTACACTATCTAACAGCATTTTCAGAAGAATCAACCAAAGGGCAGCAGTTGGTAGTAGATTTGTTGACTCATGAAAATAAGAGACCATCCTGAGAAAAGACTCGTCTCCTTCTGTGGGAGCAACAGTCAAACCTTTTGCTGCACAATATCCTGGTACTTGAGTTTTAAACTGGTTAGAGGGACATAAACCTGTATTCTATTGTGGGAGAGGAACTTCTTTCTCTTGGCTTCCGGTTTCCACATGGAAGGAGTTCCATTATAGTTTTTACCCTATTTGCCTATTTCCACCTCCTTACTTTTCTTTAGAGAAATGAGGTTACTCTACCTGAGGGTTAAGTTTTGGAGTATTTGCTGGGAATGCCTGGCCCAAGTCGTTCCTTTTTTTTACCTTTGGTGTTAGCCTACTGGCATAGGGTAAGTACTTATCCTTTTGTCCTCCGTGTTCTAAGATTTGTAGACTCTATCCCATAGGGCAGACTGTGTAGTCCAGTTCAGCCTGTGACTAAATGGATAAGTCTGACTCCTTCTGGGTAACAATATTAGCAGCTCATTTGGCTGTAGGTACTCAGGCTTTCTGTAGGGTCTCTTTGCAAAGGTAAAACATAATAAATTGAATTTTTACCTGCTGACTCAAGTTCATCTGTCAATTGTATATAACTTGAATGGGAAATAAGGTTTCTGTTTATGTTCCCATCAACAATCTCTATTTTAAAGAAATTGTAATAACTTAATTACTAGCTTAAAATGCTTCAATAATACAAATTAATGTTCTCTAAACTGAAGTGCTCCCTTATGGGGGTACAAGATGATCTGATGTGAAGTATGAAAAAATATCACAATTTTGTTACTTTCATATAAAAGTGATAAATAAGCATTGTTATTTAATACTTAATATAAGAAATTAGTTATATATTTATCCATAGAAAGAAATATCCAATGATTCTGATGATTCAGTGACAAAAGAGAAAAGGCCAAAGACCCCACCATGTAATAGAGCTCCTTTATATTTCGAGTGCATAAAATAAGCAATTAAACAACTTAATCTGTAGTCTAATTTTAGGTAGCAATAAGGAAAATGAAAACTATAAGGCAAAGTAAGTGCATAGAGCATGATATGGATATTTTGGGAAAATGCTATATTATTTAGGGTAGGACAGAGTGTAATTTTTTTAGCAGAAGCCAGGTGTAAGTAAAGAAGTGATCTATGAGATGAGGCTCTAAGACAGGAAAGTCATGGCATATCTAAGGAAAAGAAGGGTCCTGGTGAGGAAAGGAGCCAGAACATGGAGATTTTCTGGCATGGCCAGGAGTTTGGATATTAGTCAATGTGTGTTATATCATCAGAAGTTTTTGAGCAGGTGAGGTAATGACAATCTGATTTACCTTTTCAAAGGAACTTTCTGGCTCTTGTGTTGAAAAATAAAGACTTAGCAGATGTGCTTTTTTTTTTTTTATTTTAACAAATGTGAGCATCTTAAAATAATGTTGGGAGGTCACTGATCCATAAAATACATGAATAAGTTGTGTCAATTGTTCTTCACTTGCTTCTGTAGAAAGAAAACAAGCTAAGATTTTCTTATGGTGTTATAAAACTAAAATAAAACACAGTATTTTTAAATAGAAATATTTTAGGTTTTAGTTTGGTCCAACATAGGAAAGATTTCCGGCTCAGTGCCTGAAAAATTGTGTGACCTTGGGTAAGTTAGTTGAGTTATTGGAGCTTGCCTTTCCTTTTCTGCTAAATTAGGAAAGTAGTTACCATCTTGGTTGCTTCTGTATGGATTAGGGCTATGCTTATTGCATTAGTCCAAGGCAGGGACTCAATAAATGCTTCTCATGATTATTTATGAACATATATTTTTGATGGCCTGGGAAAGAAATAGGACTTGAAGTTAATTTTTGTAGACTTTTGTTGAAAACACCCAGACCTCCAGATTTCCCAACTGGCTGATTGAGACAAAGGATAGACTGTTAGAGGTAAGATACACATTGACAGAAATGTGGGAAATAACCAGGCCAACGATGCAACTAACGAAGACAAACCATATGGTCATCAATTTATAAGATTTCCCATGGGTTACTTCCCCTGTATGCAAAATCTGTCTTCAATTTTCAGTTCTAGGGGAGGTGTCCAGGGACAATAAATTTACCCCTCACACCTCTGCAACAGATTAAATGAATACTTTCATCACATCATTCATGCTACTTCAAGTCCAAAATTACTTTAAGAGAAGTAACCATTTAATTGAGGCAAAATAGTTTAGTTTTGCTCCAATTATCTAGTTAATTGCCTTTATTTTTGCACTTTTCTTTTCATGTGTTGACAGCAGCTCTGCCTTGTAATATACAGTTCTGTTTCTTTTTATTCTCCTTTGTGTACAAATCAGAAGATACAACCGCATTCCTCTCTAACTTCGTTCTTTTCCATGTCATTGATTTTTCCCTGTGGATCTAATGGAGCTTAAGCTTGCTTATGTTCATTTGTTTTCTCATTGTCACCAGCAACCCTGATGATATAGTCTTGTTTTTTAAAAAAGTGTATTTACTGGAGATGTTGCAGAACCAAGTAAAGAAACAAAGCATACTGAGATGAGAGAGAGAGAGAGAGAGAGAGAGAGAGAGAGGACAAGAGAGGGGGGAAGGGAAGAAGGAAGGAGTAGAAGGAGGGAGGAAGGAAGGCTGGCTTCAAATAAAGTAAAATGACTGACTTAATAAGTGGAAAAGGGAGTGAATATGTCAAAATTTCTTGTTTGTTTGCTTGTTTTGAATATAGAAAAGAAAAAGAAAAGTTCAGGAGAAGAGAAGAAAAAAGCAAGCAAACAAACAAACAAACAAGATGGACCAGAGCCAACAGATATGTTTAAGACATGAAATAAGTTCTTCAGATTGCCTTATAATCAAATATTATAGTCCTCTAGCAATGACCATAGTAATGAGATGATTTCCAATATTTTACACAAAATTGCCATGTGCCACAATAGACCAATGATTATAAGTAAGCACTGTCATCGTTTCCTTCTTTCTGTTACTTCTTTTCTCTTCGAAGTTTAGCGCTTTCCTTCCTTACTTTCTGCTTTCTTTCGTTCTTTCTTTCTTACTTTTCTTTCTTTCTTTCTTTATTGATCTTTCTTTCCTGTTCTTTCTTTATTTTTTCTTTCGTTCTTTCTTTCTCTTGCTTTCTTTTCTTTCTTTCTTCTTCTTTCTTTTTCTTTCTTCTTCCTCTGTGCATGAGTGTGTGTATGCATGTGTGTGCAGAAGCCATAGCACTACAAATCTAAAATTATATTTCCCATAAATGACTTGATATTTTAAAATGAACATTTGACATGATTTATTATATGTATAACATGATCCAAATGAACATTACTGATAAGAGGTGTGAAAGTCATTTTCTGAGGTGTGTGCTATAGAATTCTACTCCCATAAGTTGCTTCACAAAAATGTTTTCTGTGATCAATTGCACTTGACAATTATCTGTTCAATTATTTGCATTCCATTTTGTTTTCACGTGATCTGTATAAACATTACCAAAGACTGCAAGGTTAAATTCTTCTGATATTTATCAGTCATACAAAATTATACAAGGAAAAGTGTTTTTAGGGAGTAACATCATGATGCTTTTGTCACATTATTGTTTTTTGTGGGGGATGATATATTGAACATGTGTTAAATCCAAAGCCCTTTGCTAGTCTTGTAGCAATTTCAGTCCTGAAGTTCACTGAAGCCCCAGGACTCAAAGAGGTTGTAGTCTATATGAGAAATCAATTGTTTAGCAATAATTATGAAATAATGTGATAAGTGTGGCCATAGAGCTTAGCTCTGTTGGGAGAATCAAGGAGGCAGTGAGAAGGAAGGAGAGTCAAAGGATGATTAACTTCACAGATGAAATGACTATGTTGGTGTAAAAAGATAGATTATAGTGAAGTGGGTATTGCTAATATTGAAATGTGATCTATCGTTTCCATTCAAAACTCAAACTGTCAGGTTATCTGCATTCTCACTACAGTGTTGTCACCATGCCTATGACTGTCATTAGAGGTGCTGCAAAAGTGCATGGATCTGGAGTTGTTAGGAAATGACAATGAGGATGACTGAAGGACCCAAATCAATCGTGCTGTGATCTGCTGGAATTTCACTTTCCAGTCTAGAAAAAGGACACGGTTGATCTCATTAGAGTGGCTTACTACAGAAATAAGCTTAGTTGTGAAATAAACTCCAATGACTTGGTCCATCCCCATGGAGAGATTTGCATCACAAAAACACCCTCACTGCCAGTCTTATCATTATTCCTGTCAGTGGTGTCAGCAGAGAAAACAAGGGCTGAATGTCTCTGAACAGTAAACTTCTGATTCAACTTCATTTTCAGAAGGAATTTGTGCTTATATATATATATATTAAATTTTTAAAATGCAATCCATCCAAAGTATACAATCACTGGCTCACAGCATCATCATATAATTGAGCATTCATCACCACAATCAATTTTAGAACATTTTCATTACACCAAAACAAAGAAAAAAGTAAAAATAAAAACACCCAAAACATCCCATATCCCTGATCCTCCCCTATTATTTATATATATATATATATTGTCTCTATTTTATTACTCATCTGCTCATACACCGGATAAAGGGAATGTCAGTCACAAGGTTTTCACACTCACACAGTCACACAATAAGAGCTGTATAGTTCTACAATCATCATCAAGAATCAAGTCTACTGGATAACAGTTCAACAGATTCAGGTATTTCCTTCTAGCTACTCTAATACTAGAAAATTAAAGGAATATCTATACAATGCATAAGAATAACTGCCAAAATGACCTTCCAGCTCTATTTGAAATATCTTATCCACTTAAACTATTTTGTTTCATTTCTTTTCCCCTTTTTGGTCAAGAAGGCATACTCAATCCCACAATTCCAAGGCCAGGCTTATCCCTGAGAGTCATGTCCCATGTTGCCAGGAAGATTTAAACCCCGGAGAGCAATGTCCAATGTAGAGGGGAGGGTAGTGAGTTTATTTGCAGGTTGGCTGAGAGAGAGAGGCCACATCTGAGCAACAAAAGAAGTTCTCTAGGGGAAACTCTTAGGCATAATTATAAGTAGGCTTAGCTTCTCCTTTGCAGGAATAAGTTTCATAAGGGTATGTATAGATTTTTTTTTTTAATTTCTTTGAGATTGTTCACATATGATACAATTATCCAGAGATCCAAAGTGTACAATCAATTGCCCATGGTACCATCATACATCTGTGCATCCATCACCACAATAATTTTTTTTCAATTTTTAGAACATTTTCATTACTCCAGAAGAGAAATAAAGACAAAAAAGGAAACTTTAATCCTCCCAAACCCTAACCACCCCAACCCCTCCATCATTGATTAATAGTTTTGGTATAGTACATTTCTTACTGTTGATGAAAGAATGTTAAAATACTACCAACTGTAGTATATAGTTTGCAATAGGTATATTTTTTCTATATGCCTCCCTATTATTAACTTCTAGGTATAGTGTCATACATTTGCTCTGGCTCACAAGAGGGATTTCTAATATTTATACAGTTATTCATGGACATTGTCCACCACAAGGTTCACTATTTTATACATTCCCATCTTTTAACCTCCAGCTTTCCTCCTGGTGACATACATGATTCTGAGCTTCCCCTTTCCACTATCTTCACACACCATTCAGCACTGTTAGTTATTCTCACAATGTGATACCATCACCTCTGTCCTTTTCCAAACATTTAAGTTTACCCTAGTTAAATATTCTGCTCATAATAAGCAATCACTCCACATTCTTTAGCCTCATTCTATATCCTGGTAATGTATTTCATGTCTATACATTTACATATATAATTATCATTCATATCAGTGAGACCCTGCAATATTTGTTCTCATGTGTCTGTCTTATTTCACTCAATATAGTGCCCTGAAGGGTTCTTCATCAACCCATTTTTTTTTATGACAGTTTTGTTCACATGCTATACATTCCATCCTAAGTAAATGATCATTGGTTCCCTGTATAGTCACGTATTTATGTATTCAGCACCATTACCACTATCTGTATAATGACATCTCCATTTCATCCACAAAGAAGGAGGAAGAGTCAAAGAAGGTAGAGAGACAAAAGAAGAAAAAAGAAAGTGAGAGAGAGAGAAAAAAAAGCATGACAGCTAGAAAGCAAGAAAACAGAAGATAATTTTAAATTAAGCAGAATAAAGAGACAACATCACCACTGCCAGGAGACCCATACCCTTCCCCTATGCCCTCCCCCATATTCATTTTCTTACACTGAAGGAAGCATAATAAAATATTTCTATTATTTATAGTCTCTAGTTTGCATTGATTGTATTTTCCTCCCAATCCTACCCTATTTTTAACACCTTGCAATGTTTACATTCATTTGTTCTACCTCATGTAAAAACATATTTGTACCTTTTATTACAATCACTGAACACCCTAGGTTTCACTGAGTTATACAGTCTCAGTCTTTATGTTTTGTCTTTTGTACTGGTTTCCCACATAGCCCTAACCTTCCTCTTTCAACCATGCTCACATTCATATTTATTCAGTGTACTTAAATTGCTGTGCTATCTCCCAAAATTGTTTTCCAGACCTCTTGCTCCCGTCTTTTCCTTTCTGTCTGCAGTGCTTCCTTTAGTGTTTCCTGTAGAGCAGGTATCTTGCTCAAAAACTCTGTCATTTTCTGTTTGTTTGAGACTATTTTAAGCACTCTCTCATATTTGAAGGACAGTTTTGCCAGATATAGGATTCTTGGTTGGTGTTTTTTCTCTTTCAGTATCTTAAGTGTATCACTCCACTTCCATCTTGCCTCTATGGTTTCTACTGAGAAATCTGCACATAGTCTTATTAAGCTCCCTTTGTATGTAATGGATCACTTTTCTCTTGCTGCTTTCAGGATTCTCTCTTTATCTTTGATGTTTGATAATCTGATTATTAAGTGTCTTGGCATAGGCCTATTCAGATCTCTTCTGTTTGTGGTACACTGCTATTCATGAATCTGTAATATTATGTCTTTAATAAGAGAGAAATTTTCATTGATTATTTCCTCTATTATTGCTTCTGCCCTGTTCCCTTCTCTTCTCCTTTTAGGACACCCATAACACATACTTTCCTGCATTTTATTTTGTTCTTAATTTCCCAGAGATGTTGCTCATGTTTTTCCATTCTTTTCTCTTTCTGTTCTTTTTTTTTTCCTACATTTTAAAAGCCTTTCATTTACTGTACATCACTTTACCCTCCTTTATGTTACATTTATGGAATATCTTTCTTTCTTTCTTTCTTTCTTTCTTTCTTTCTTTCTTTCTTTCTTTCTTTCTTTTCTTTCTTTCTTTTAATTTTTATTCAGATTGTTCACATACCATACAATTATACAAAGATCCAAAGTGTACAATCAGTTGCCTCCGGTACCGTCATACAGCTGTGCATCAATCACCACACTTAATTTTTGTTAATTTTTAGAAATTTTCATTACTCCAGACAAGAAATAAAGCAAAAGACAAAAAAAAAAAAAAAAAGAAAAGAAAAGGAAACTTGAATCCTCCCATATTCCTAACCAACCCCCCTTCATTGTTGACTCATAGTATTGGTATAGTACATTTGTTACTGTTTATGAAAGGATGTTGAAATACTACTAACTGTAGTATATAGTTTGCAATAAGTATATATATTTTTCTCTATATGCCTCTCTATTATTCACTTCTAGTTGTATTGTCATACATTTGTTCTGGTTCATGGAAGAGATTACTAATGTTTGTACAGTTAATCATGGACATTGCCCACCATAGGATTCAGTTTTTACATTCCCATCTTTTGACCTCCAACTTTCCTTCTGGTGACATATATGGCTCTGAGCTTCCCCTTTCCACCTCATTCATGCACCATTCAGCACTGCTAGTTATTTTCACATCTTGTTACTGACACCTCTGTTCATTTCCAAACATTTAAGTTCATCCTAGTTGAACATTCTGCTCATACTACGAAACCGCTTCCCATTCTTTAGCCTCATCCTATATTTTGGTACCTTATAGTTCATGTCTGTGAATTTACATATTATAGTTAGTTCGTATCAGTGAGACCCTGCAATATTTGTCCTTATGTGTCTGGCTTATTTCACTCAGTATATTGCCCTCAAGGCAATCCATTTTTTTTTTTAAGATGGTTTTGCTCACATGCCATACATTCCATCTTAAGTAAACAATCAATGGTTCCTTGTATAGTCACATATTTATGTGTTCACCACCTTCACTACTATCTATATAAGGGCATCTGCATTTCTTCCACAGGGGAGGAGGTAGAGTTAAAGTTGGTAGAGAGGCAAAAGAAAAAGAAAAAAGAGAGAGGAAAAAAATGACAGCTAGGAAGCAGCAAAAGGAAAGATAATCTTAAATCAAAGTAGAATAGAGTCAGAGAATACCACCAATGTCAAGTGTCTCACATGCCTCCCCTATCCTCCCTCTTATCTGCATTTACCTTGATATATCATATTTGTTACATTAAAGGAAGCTTAATATAATGATTCTGTTAGTTACAGTCTCTAGTGTATGTTGATTCCATCCCTCCCCCAATACCTCCCCATTTTTAATACCTTGCAAGGTTGACATTTGCTTGTTCTCCCTCATGAAAGAATGTATTTGTACATTTTATCACAATTGTTGAACACTCTAGATTTCACCATGTTACACAGTCCCATTCTTTATCTTTCCTCCTTTCTTCTGGTGTCTCACATGCTCCCAAACTTCCTCTCTCAATCATATTCAGAGCTATCTTTGTTCAGTGTACTTACATTGCTGTGCTACCATCTCCCAAAATTGTGTTCCAAACATCTCACTCCTGTATTGTCCTATCACTCTTTAGTGCCCCCTTTAGTATTTCCTGTAGGGCAGGTGTCTTGTTCACAAAGTCTCTCATTGTCTGTCAGGAAATATTTTGAGCTCTCCCTCATATTTGAAGGGCAGTTTTGCTGGATATAGCATTTTTGGTTGGAAGTTTTTCTCTTTCAGTATCTTAAATATATCACACCACTTTCTTCTTGCCTCCATGGTTTCTGCTGAGAGATCTGCACATAGTCTTATTAAGCTTCCTTTATATGTTATGGATTGCTTTTCTCTTGCTGCTTTCAGAATTCTCTGTCTTTGATGTTTGATAATCTAATTATTAAGTGTCTTGGTGTAGGCCTATTCAGATCTATTCTGTTTGGAGTATGCTGCACTTCCTGGATTTGTAATTTTATGTCTTTCATAAGAGATGGGAAGTTTTCATTGATTATTTCCTCTATTAATGCTTCTGCCCCTTTTCCCTTCTCTTCTCCTTCTGGGACACCAATGATATGTACATTCTTGTATTTCATTTCATCCTTAATTTCCCAGAGACAATGCTCAAATTTTTTTTTTTTTCATTCTTTTCTCCATCTGCTCCTTTGTATGTAGGCTTTCAGGTGTTTTGTTCTCTAGTTCCTGAGTGTTTTCTTCTGCCTCTTGAGATCTGCTGTTGTATGTTTCCATTGTGTCTTTCATCTCCTGTGTTGTGCCTTTCATTTCCATAGATTCTGCTAGCTGTTTTTTTGAACTTTCGATTTCTGCCTTATGTATGCCCAGTGTTTTCATAAACACTGCCTTTATCCCTTTTGCCATATCTTCTCTAAACTTTTTGAATTGATTTAGCATTAGTTGTTTAAATTCCTGTATCTCAGTTGAAGTGTAAGTTTGTTCCTTTGACTGGGCCACAACTTTGTTTTTCTTAGTGTAGGTTGTAGTTTTCTGACCTCCTAGGCCACCCCAATCAGGTTTTCCCAGATGAGAACAGGCTCAGGTCACAGAAGGAGGAAATATTCAGTATCCAGTTTCTCTCATGGTTTTTCTTAGAGGATTGACACACCCTGTGCTTTTTTGCCCAGTGGGTGTGCCAGTCAGCCTGTCATGGTCTGGTGTAAGGGTGTGTGGCCCACGGCTCTCCTCCCCCCAGATTGGGTCTGGTTTCAAATGTAAGGCAGGTAGTAGAAGAGCTGGGCCCCTCCCTATCCTATTGGGAAGCTATGCCACTCCAGAGAGGTCATTTGCATATAAGTAGATTCTTTGTTTCTCTGACCCTGCTGGTTGGAGTGCTGCAATTTTAAAATGGCTTTCTCTACTGCAAAGCACTGTGGGCTGAAAATGGCTGAGGCTTTCTCCACTGAACCACCCAGGTTGACAGAGAGAGAAAGGGTCAGAAAGCTCCCAGATTCACCCTTTTGCCAGAGACAGCACCTGATCCTCTGGGCTCCCTGTCCAGAGACAGATATGTCTCCTGGCTCTCCCAAGGTCAGTGATCACCAAAAGTCTCTGTCTGCTTGCTTGGGGATTCAGTGTCTGTATTGAGAAGTTGATATTAAAACCCCAGTTGGATCTGGGCTGAGGTACACTCACTTGTTCAGAGAGAACTGCTCTCTAGCACCACAAGGCTTCCATGAGGGAGGGGCTCTCAGCTATCGGCTCTCAGCTCTCGGAGTGGGTCCTCAATTTTTACTTACAGATTTTATACTGCAATCTCAGGAATTCCTCCCAATTCAGGTTGGTGTGTAATGAGTGGACAGTCATGTTTGTCTCTCTGCAGTTATTCCAAGTTATTTACTAGTTTTCGGTCATTTATGAATTGTTCCAGGGGACTAACAGTCTTCCACTCCTCTCTATGCTGCCATCTTATCTCCTCTCTCCTTCTGTTCTTTTCTGTGTAGGATTTTGCTGTTGTATGTTTACATTGTGTCTTTCATCTCGTGTGTTGTGTCTTTCATTTCCATAGATTCTGCCAGTTGTTTTTTTGAATTTTTGATTTCCACCTTATGTGTGCCCAGTGTTTTCATTATACACTTCACCTCTTTTGCCATGTCTTCCCTAAACTTTTTGAATTGATTTAGTATTAGTTGTTTAAATTCATGTATCTCAGTTGAAGTGTAAATCTATTCCTTTGACTGGGCCATAACTTTGTTTTTCTTAGTGTAGGTTGTAGTTTTCTATTGTCTAGGCATCTGGTTTCCTTGGTTACCCCAGTCAGGTTTTCCCACACAAGAACAGGCTCACATCTCAGAAGGAGACAATAGTATCATGTCTCCCTGAGGGTGTGTCTTAGAAAACTGATACACCCTGGGAAGCCTCAAGTCACTGTGCTTTTCCACCCAACAGGTGGTGCCTGCCAGCCTGTAGCTCCACACTGGTGTAAGGAGGTGTGGTCCCTTGCTGTTTTCCCCTAGGAATATGTGACAACATGAAAAGTATTTTCCAAAAGTTGCATTTTCATAAATGTCAAGGATTTTTTTCCCCTTAAAAATCATTTGACTGTTTGTCTTCCCTATCATATTTCTATTAATTTACATGTTTCATTTGACAAGATTTTGTTTATCAGAGGAGAATGAATGTTTCCTTATGTCCCTTGACTTTCTGATTATATTTATATTCAATTGATATTTCTATTGCTTTTTTTTCTCAATGCATGTAGTTCTTTTGTTGTGATCATTATAATGAGGAATGAGTCCTTTTGTGGGCTTGTAAAATAAGCAAGTCTCTTTATATAACATTATTAGGTACTGTAATACCAGGCCAGAGGTAAAAGCAAGCCACTCTACATATGTTTATTCTTCATTTTAATGAAGGGATAACACAACTTTCAAGAAGATGATATGAAGTATGATGCACAATAGGCTGTGCTGGACTAACAGAGAGGCTTGCATTTGCATGAGAGAATAGTCTCCTACAAAAAAGACCCTGAAAGCAAACAGAAAGAGCAAGTTATAAAAATAATTGCCTCTCTGCAACAGCAGGCTATTGCAGGACGCATTCCACCATTTTCAATTTTTTTTTTTCCATTTCTTTTTCTGTTTCTTCCTCCATCTCTGTTAACATGCAAGGTCTTGTTACTGAGCAAGTGGGCCAGTTGCCCAATGCACATAGAAGTTAATTGTTATGGCACTAGGATTTCTAGAAAAGAGTTTGTTTATTGCAAGGAAGCCTGGCAAGGAGACAGGTGATAAGAGATAAGGCTCAAATCTTTCACCTTGAGTTGAGGAGGTTTATGTGATTTGGAAGGGGATAATCTAGCGGAATGACTCAAGACAGAGTGAGATGGTGTATGTCAGTAGGCAGGGTTAAGTGGAGCATATACAATAACAAATCATGCTTGTTCATATGTTACATGTTTTAAAATGGTGGCCTTGACATGATGAGGGGCTTATTTTTGGTATTTTAGCTAAACATAGGTAACTTTAGGGAAACATTTTATCCTTTTATGCATGCACTAGTCTCCAGATCTAGTTGGAACTGGTTTTGACTAGTTTCTACAAGGGAAGAAGGATATAGGTACTGTTCATTCAGTGAAGCAAGTCATTTATTAATAAATATGAGTAGATGGACCTCAAGCAAGTATGGGAGAGGTTAGAAAATGGGCTTGCTAGCAGTAGGTTTCAGTCTTTTGGAAGTTCATATATTAAGCAATGAACAGATAAGAAGATCCCTTATTGAGTTTATTATCACATCTGTTCCAAAACTGAAACTAGATGAAGGACACATTCCTAGAAGATTAGGACACAAGTGTAGAGAGTTGTGGAAAGCCGCCTCCCGAATCGGGCCTAGCGTATGCGCTGCAGCCTGCTCTAGAGTTACCCCCGCCCATCGAGTGAGCCAAGATGGCGCCTGCATCCTGTTTCCGCATAGTGACGCATGTATCCGCCACCCGCTCCTACCAATCGAAATCCTGTATACGCGATACTAGCCTAGAAGCTTATTGGTTGTTAATTGTGTATAAAAGGTCTTACCCGGACGGGGTAGGGTGAGACAGCCCACAAGGAGCCGTGCCTGACGGCCACATCGAGGCTGCTCTCCCACGAGGCGCCGTGCCCCGTGTGGGAACCAGTAACACAGAATGTTCATCTAGCTGTAGTAAAGGGCTTGCTTTCACAACTGCCGTGTGGTTCGAGTCGTGATTCATGACCAGGTTAGTTCGCGCAGTCTGCATCTCTCTCTCTCCTTCCCTGTTTCCCCTCGCCGGCCGGGAACCGGGGACCGAGCGGGGCAGCGCCGGACAGAGAGTATTGTGAAATATGCTTTAGAGAAGCACTTCTGAGGGGCTGCTTATGCTGAGACATAATGAAGCTTCTGGGCACCTGTAAGAGTTTGGAATGGAGCTCAGTCTCATTAAGAGAAGAAATAATTGAAAAGGAGGTAGGTAATACTTTTTCCCTTCATTTAATCCTTGTGAAACTTATTGAAATATTTAGTAAAACTCTGAATTGCAGTGTATTTATTTTTCTCAGTTAGTTCTGACACAGAGTTATAAACACTTTTGTGAGGCTGTTTGATCTGTTACAGCAAGAAGAGCAAGTGCATTAATTTAACCTGTTCATAAAAATTATAGAATTCTGAAGAGCCAAAGCCTCGCTCAACAATTAGTCTTAAAAGGAGGCTATAGAAATATTCAGATTATGTTTGGATATTAAAATGCAAACAGATCTTAATTTTTCCATATCTGATTATCTCTTCCAACATCCATGATTTTTTTGAGGAGCTGGGTAGAAAGTCTGTCTAGGTATCAATGATATTATTTGCCCAAGAACTGAGTTATTGTGTTTCAAATACTTTAATCACCTCATGATTATGAATCAATTTCTATTTTTTTTCCACTATTGTATCCTCATCTATGTGTGGTGCTTCTTTAAGTATCTGTGTTTGTTGCTTGTACCTAAACAACTTTACAGTATTGCACCTGAATTGAGTTTGAGATAGGGGCAGTGTAGAGAAATTTTCTGTGGAGGCACACATATTTTTTTCTTTTAAATTAATCAGTATCTTAATATATACAATTATTTAGCATCTCCAATAGGCTAAAACTTAGAGGTATTTTATAAAGATAACAAATATTTCCTTTCTCCAAGAGTCAATGTTTATGGAGAACTATTAAAACATTTTTTTACAGGAGTTTGAGTAATAATTCTTCATGGGTTTCTATGAGAAGACACCTGTTATATCATTAGGTAAAACAAGATGTGCTAAGGATACATAATTTAGAACCAGACACATATCAACTTTACATTCTGCATGGACTCTAAAGGCAGTGGAAATGCTGGGGACTTATTTAATATTTCTTCAGCATTGTTCTTTGTAAATTGGAAAAAAATATTTGAAGGTTATAATAATTTAGGAAGAATCACATGAAATCATGGCCAGAAATTAAATAGTACATGGTAGATTTTCAATAAATATTTTGTTTGCACCTTTCAGAAGACTTGCTCCTAGAACCCAAACTTGCCTCAAACTCTCTCTTATTGACATGAATTCTCTGTATTGCTCTCGGTTGGTGTTTCCTATTAGAAATTATTTCTGCACTCATTTTATGAATTCCAATCATTTTGTAACAGATATTAATATATAATATAAAAGCAAGCACTCACATAGGGCTTACTATATGTCAGGGACTCTTCTAGGAAATCTTCATATATTATTTCCTACTCAAAAAATCCCATAACATGGGAAATATTGTTTAAACAATTTCATAGATAAAGAAACATGCCCAGAGAAGTTACATAAATCACTCAGTATTATTCACCTGGAATTTTACTTAGGTATAAAGGCTCCAAATTTCACCTTCTTTATCACTACAATATATTACCTCTCATCCTTAAAACCTATTTTTCTAACTCCATAATATAACCCTTTATATGACATCCCATAACAAATAGGTAGTTTCCTTCCATGTAAAATATTTACTAGAATGCAAGAAACCAAAACCACCCTATAAATGATACTGACTTTGACAGTGAATTGAACAATGGTAATTACAAAGTTCTGGAACATTGTCCAAACAATGTAATATCTCTAGATAAATCTTAGTCTTAGCAACCTTGGGGGTCAAGGAGGATTCTGTCTCTTAGCTTACAGAGTATTTATTTAATGAAACAGTTAATGCAATTAAATGGCATTGATTTAACCTGTTAAAACAGAATTTATCCTCTAGTCATCAATTTCTAAGGTAAATCTCATTTTGTAAGATAAGAAACTTAGCATTTAAACTTTTATTTATGTAGGAAAAATAAAGTGGTGTCATACTTGGTGGTTTGTAGCTGTATGTTTCCTAGAAAAAACATGTTCTTAAACTTAATCTATACCTGTGGGTGTGAACCCATTGTAAGTAGGACTTTTTGGTGAGATTACTTCAGTTAAGATGTGGCCCACCTCAATCAGGATGGGTCTTAATTGTATTACTGGAGTCCTTTATAAGTGGAATGAAATTCAAACAGAGAGCAAGCCACAGGAAGCCAGAAGCTGAACATCAAATGAAACCTGGAAGAGAAGGAGAGACCAGGAGACACAACTGAGTGCCTTTCCAAGTGACTAGCTAAGAACCAAGTATCACCAGCAGCCAGCCCAGAATGCCACAGTCTTCAGGAAGAAAGCACTACCTTGATAATGACTTGATCTGGACTTTGTCCTAACCACAAAACCATGAGTGAATAAATTCTCACTGTATAACCAGACCCTTTTCATGCTATATTCCTGAGCAGCCCAGGAATCTAAAACACATACCATTTGTTCATATCAGAAGTACTCAGCATGAAAGAACAAGTATAAATATGTAATGAGTAAATATGTACTCATGGCTTTTTACTTTTCTAATGGTCATATATAAAAAGACATGAATTAATTGGCACCTTTCACTTAGAATGATGTGTAGTTGTAACTCTTTCCAGATTTTAAGTATTGCAAAAGCCTCACATTGTCAAAATACACAGGCCGCCCTTTTAAATTCATATGGATCCATATGGAGGTAAATGATTCATATAGCCATATCTGTGGTGAATCCAAATGCAACAAGTATTAAATGTCTATAGTATGGAAATGAAAATACCTTATTTTTTATTCCACAATGCTTCTTCTCTCCTTTGCATGAGGGCTATACTATGAGAAATAGATATCCTCCTCTATTAAAACCTACATATTCTTATTTATGGTTATGTGTCATGCTACATTGGAGCCACCCAATTAATGTTGCTGGAAGTTAAGTTGAAATTTTAGAAAACTCCATAAAATTGAGGATGGTCTACAACCTCATAAATTATATAATTACCCATATACTGAAGTCAAATGTGTATATTATCCTTGAAATTTAATAGTGTCACCTAATTTTACTCATAATACAATGTGCACCACCAGTGCAAATTAAAGACAGAAAAGGTGTACATGTGCCTGAAAATTTTCTTTCTGTAATACTGCTTTAATCCTGGCTTCCTCATTTGGAAGGACTAGTGTATTTCTGAAATATCAAAAACAAAGCAAATATCAGAATCCTATTTAAAGAAAAACTGAGTTCTGTCACCTTTAGATTTGGATGTGCAGGAATGAAGCCTTATATGACAGCTTCATTTGGTCACAAACACAAGCCTTGAATGAAAATTATGGGTCTTCCTGTAGGTCAGCCATCATTTAATGCTCTTGGCTGAGCATGAACTTTCTAGTCCTGCAGAATTATGTTATATAAGGTTTGCCAAGTAGTAAGTCATTGTATTTGAATAAGTTTTATAACATTTCTGCAGTGGGATTAATAGTGGCCCTCCCCAATTCATGTCCAACCATAACCTCAGAATGTGACCATATTTGGAAATAGAGTCTTTGCAGATGTAATCACTTAAGGATTTTGAGAGGAAACCATCCTGTGTTTAGGTGGGCCTTAATCCATTGACCAGTGTCCTTATAAGAAGAGGAGAAGGCACAGAGATGTACAGAGAAGGTGATGTGAAGATGGAGGCAGAGATTGGAGTGATGCGGTTACAATCCAAGGAATACCAAAGATTGTTGGTAGCTACCAGTCAATAGGAAGAAGCATAGGAGGATTTGTCCATAGAGTCTTCTAAGGGAGTATGGCCCTGATGACACATGTTTTTTGACTTCTAGTCTCCAAAATTGTGACAGAGTAAATTTTTGTTGTTGTAAGTCACCAGGTTTGTGGTAATTTGTTATGGTAACACTGGAAACCAATATACTGTCTTTGTTCATTTTCCTCATCTACAGAAGAAGAAATGCACTGACCTTCCAGGTTTACAGTAATGATTAAATAGCATAACATCTGTGAGCATTCCTTGTACACTGGCTGGCATGACCTATGTTCATAAAATCCACTGCCACTTCCCTGGTCCAAGTCACCATCATCGCTTGCTTTGAAGGCTGCAATATCTCTGTGATTCCACCTCTGTTTACTGACAATCTATTATCAACAAAACTGCCAGAGTGGTCTTTTAAAATACGAAGTCCTCCAATGCCCTCTCATTTTGGAGTTCACATGAAGCCAGTTTCCTAAGAATGACCTACCAGTTCTTACATGTTATGATCCTTGCCCCACTAAACACTTACATTCCTTAACCTTGGATTTCATATCCTTCCATTCTCCCCATTTATGCTGGCCTTTTTGATGCTCTTTAAGCACACCTTGTGCTCAGAAGCAAACTTTCCCCAAATATCTTTATGGTTCATTGAATCTCCTCACTGAAATCTCTGTCATCTCTGTGAGCTTTATCCTGACCTGGCTCTCCCTTTTTCATGCTCTATTTTTTTTTTTACCATGGTTGTCCCTAGCTTTTTAAAAATGTGATGGTTTATTCTATTTCTTGTCTTTCTCACAATTCAAAAGCTACATGATAAGAGATTTTTTTCCCTTCTTTGCTCATTAACATATTTCCAAATAATAGTAGCATGAGTGGAACATAGTAGGCACTCAATAATTATTTATGGAATGAATGAATTAATATCATTTTCCTTGTATTTCCCTTTTCTTCCCTGATGCTCCACGAATTATTCCACCATTCTTCGTACTTCTAAATGTAATCTTCTCCAGCACATCATTTCTCTTTACTACTGTCTGATCTCTTGAATCTATATAAATGATGATTTTGGTTTGTATCCTATTTGATCATGTCAGTCAATTCCCTTTCCACAGAGATCTCCAGTCACTCTTTCATTCGACTTCTTGAGAAGTGCTCTCCTAACCCCCAGTTAGAAACCACTGCTTTTTGTGTGGCCTTCAGATGGGCAAAACATAATTGAGGAAACTACAAAAGTAGCAAGTTGAGTACAGCGTATCACACTGTAACTTTTATTGAGCACTATTTGTCAAGTCTGTACAAGCTGTATATTATGTGTAGTTCTTAATTTCCCTATGAATTGTCTGTTCCTTTCTCTACCATATACATGACTCTTAAGATATAATTTTTTGTATAGTGAATAAATAAATAGTTTAAGCATATTCTTCTCTAATATTCATTTCCTCATTGTCAGCAGCATATTTTGACTTAAATTATACACTATTGTAAGCCCTTGTCCTAGTTTGCTAATGCTGCCAGAATGCAAAACACCAGAAATGGATTGGGTTTTATAAAAGGGGGTCTATTTGGTTACACAGTTACAGTCTTAAGGTCATAAAGTGTCCATCAACAAAGGGTACCTTCACTGGAGAAAGGCCTTTGGCATCTGGAAAACCTGTTAGCTGGGCAGGCACATGGCTAGTGTCTGCTTGCTCCCACGTGATGTTTCAAAATGGCATTCTCCAAAATATCTGCATCAGCTTCCAATGGCTGTCTTCAAAATGTCTATCTCAGCTCCAGCTAGCTACGAGCTCCTTCTGTCTGAGCTTATATAATGCTCCAGTAAACTAAACAAGGCCCATGCTGAATGAGCAGGGCCACACCTCCAGTGAAATTATCCAGAGTTATCACCTACAGTTGAGTGGGTACCATGTCCATGGACACTGAACCAACAGGGTCTAATCCACACTAATACATCTGCCTCCACAAGAATACATTAAAAAATATAACTTTTTCTGAGGGACATAATATTTACAAACTGGCACACTCCTTATATAAGTAAAAATTCCCTCACTTATTACCAACTTATTTTCCATATTGTCATATGATCAGTGACCCCATTTCTGCTTACCACTTTGGCCACTACTACTTTCTTCACATGTGGAACCATTCATAGTTACTCTTATACTGTAGAGATGTATAAGATGCTTACTCTGTATATCAAAGCATTTTATTCAGGCATCTTGTTTTCCTCAGTTCTTATACTGATTTGATTCAAGTTATTTTGTTTCAAATTTATTTGGTTGTGTCTTATTTTTATCAATTCCAAAGACTCAATCCATCTTTCCATTCTTGACCCTGAAACTTCTAAGATATTCTAGAATCTTGGACTTATTTCCAAAACTCAGAATTTTTGTAGTGATTGAAATCTCACCTGAAAATCTATTTTTAACTCCATTTCTTTTAGTTTAATAATGGTGAATACAAATGGAATCTGCTTTATCTAAATCACAAAATGTCATCACACATTCTATATAAAATTCCCACAAAGTGCAGTTTTCAATGCCTTATACTGATATTAATATCTATTTTAATTGATATATTTCTTAAAATTCTTTTCAGTTGTTTTCCTGTCCAGAATTCCTAACTGTAATAATGATTTCTTTCATAGCACAGATTATATATTAACACAATGAACACTATGCAGATATATTGCCTGAAAGAGATAAGTGTACAATGGTTATGATTATTTAAACTAGTTAGCATCTTATGTTACTATAATGGGAAAAGTAAAGTCTCTAGCATGTTAGGAAAATCAGAGCTTACAAAACAGATAATACAGGAGATGATGTTGGTTATTATTCATATTATGAAATTACAGAAGGGTTCTTTCCTTATAAAAAAATAATTCCGTGCTTTTCTGATAAATAACCAGCTTACAATTCTATTCCATCTTAACTAAAATTTTGAAGAATGTATCTATAGAACAATTGAAAATTTACTTGTAACCTTTACCTGATGTAAGAGTACCACCCTTTTTTTTTTATTTTTTTTCAGATCATATTCAGGAAAAAAATAATGATTAATAGTAAGTTGGAGGGTAACCAAAGCAAGGAGGGTATTATAGAAAACAGTTTTCTGAACTCTGTTTTAGCAAATTATTTCTTTGTAAAATTAGTTCAGTAAGTAGCATCAAACATTTTATAAATGAGCTACAATGCAACAGTAAGAGGAAGTTTAATTTTGGGAAACTTGAGACCCTTACGTGTGTAGTGGGGAATGTTTGTGGTGGTATCTTTTATCAAAAATCTCCATGCCCTTCCATTTCTGAGCAGGCACATCATTGGATGAATGGGGTTATGTGAAAAGGGTGGGCAGAGTCACATCTCCTGAGCCAGCAAATTCCATTTTTCCTTCTCTGTATATGCTCACCACAAACCCAGTAGGCAGTGATTTTGTGCATAAGTAGCCTGTGCCTTGGGCATTCATATATATGGTCTTTGAGGCTCAGTGGAAATGAGGCAAAGACAGAGTTGAGAAATTATTCACAGCTTTAGCAAAACAGTGGCAATGTCAAGTGTCCAGTGGCAGAGGTGCCAGTATAGGCATCTCTACTGACTCTCCTTTGCTTTGACTTTGGTTGTTTTTTGCTCTCAAGCATCACTTAGGTCTTGTCTTTTAAGCCAGGCTTTGTTGTCTTCCTACCAGGTCTAGTGGCTGTATGATATGCTGTCAATATTTTTTTTCTGCTGCAATTAACCAGGATGATTTCTTTTACCTGAAACCAAGAATCTTCTTCAGCCAAAATACTTCAATTTTTATGTCTAAAACTTGGAATTCTACATAATATTGTGTTTAAAAATAATGTTCCTATATCCTTCAAAGATTTGAAAATTAGATCTTGTTCTTCCCCTTTCCCTTTTTTTTGAAAGTAAGAAAGAATATATCCAGAAAAAAATTCTTACTTATGGCTACAAAAGTAGCTACTTTTAGAATCAGAAAAAAACAAATATTCCAGCTTCATGACCATTTTTCACTATTCCATATAGATTAAATTGTTGTACTCCACATTACTTAATGAAGGTTTGCATTATCAATATGCATAAAGAAGTTTACTTAATTAACACATGTTCATAATGTTAACAATTTTAGCAGTCCTGGTTTGCCAGGAAATCTAGCATTTACCAGAATAACTCTAGTAAATAGAGAAAAATGGTATTTTATGTGAATTTAGAAATTTTAAAAAGGAGGCTAATTATGCATCTGTTCAAAAGCACTTTTTTAAACCCAACTTATAATGTATAACATACACACTTTTGTTTATGAATCCTACATAATACAAATGTAAACAGATACAGATATGTACAAATAATTATAAATAATACCAGTATATATTAATAATAAATTCATGGAAAACATAATTATTGACTTTGTGCAAATTTGAGAAACTAATTGTACCATTTGTATTGGTCAATGCTCATGAACAAAGTGTGTACACAACATAGCTCAGCTATGTTTTCTATAAATAATTGATGTAATATAAAGAAAGCTATTTTTTTCTCATGAATTTATTGAAGCATTACAGCATTTATTGCCTCAACAATAGTAAAAGATTAGCATTTGCTTTCTTTTATATCTTGTCTTCTCAGAGAAAGAAGATGGAAAGTAAATGGAAAAGCAAGAACAAATTTGTTGAATGATAAAAAGCATTTTTGTTTATGTGTATTCTGTTGTTATGCTGAGTGGTCTTAACTTCGAGGAATTTATAATCCCTTGTAAGTAATGAATGAACCATTTATTCTTGTTGGGAAAGAGCAAAGTGAAGGAATATACATATTGCCATTTTTACTAAGTTTTCAAGAATAAGTATTTTATTTGTCTCCTTGTATGTATAACTTTATTTGATATAAATTAATTTGAATCAAAATCGAAACCACATTATGAGGAACAAGATTTTAAAAAATTGAAAGAAAATCAGAGGAAAATTAAAACCTAAGTTTTATGGATTGGATTGTATCCTCCAAAAAGATTTGTTAAAGTTTGACTCCTACCTCAGAATGTGGCCTTATTTGGAAATAGAGTCATTACAGATGGAATTGTGCAAATTAGAATGACATCACACTTGGGTAGAGTTGGGTCCTTAATTCAATGTGATTGGTATCCTTATAACAAGAGTATTTGAACACAATTACTGGAATTGCGTGGTACATTTTTAACAAGGCTCCATAATAGCCAAAGGAAAGAAGGAAAATAGAAACAGTTCTAAGATATATAAAACCAATGTCATAGGAGAATCATGGGCATTCATATTCCTTTTGGTTGAAACATTTTGTATATAGTGAACAGTCACTCCAATCCTTTCACACATGGAATAAATATAATAAACACTGTAATAAGTATATTTCTTATAACATTTTATCAGTGTAAGCCAATGACTGAATTCTGAAGCATAGCTCAATGAAATTAAATCCCTAAAGTCAAATGTCATCAAAGGTGAAGTTTTCTCCAGATCAAACTTAAACAAAGGCCAAAATTTAGATTATCTATGACATTATATTGTTAAGCAAATTTTCTTTCCTTAATTTTTTTTTCTTTCAAATTTGTTTTGGGTATTTTAATCAAATATCTTTGACATGCACACCCTAGATGCAAATATTTTATCTTGTTATTCCATATATGCCAATGGTCAGTTGTTGCTTATGATTGATAACCTCTTTTGAAAAAATAAAAAAGATACCAGGGCACAGGATACAAGTATATATCATTGAACAGGACCAAATTTATTCATAACACAATTCTTGTGCAGTTCCTAATCAAATAAAAACTGTTAAAGAAAAAATATATGTATATATTTTTTCCCACTTGATAGTCAAGAGAATATGATTTTGTGATATGGACTCAATCTGAATCAGGAAATACTGTGTTCACATACAAAGCACATTTATTGAATTTGAGTTATTCAAATGAGATAATGAATAACACATTGGATACTCAAAAAAAATGAAATTGCTGAAATAGAAAAGTGATCCCACAATATTCCCCAGAACCCAGAAATAAGTAAAATATCAATATGATCAAAAATGAAGGCATTGAGCTATGATTAAATAAATAAAATATAAATATGATATGAATTCCATAAGGTTAAAACTTAACAGAGAGAAGAGAAAATATATATGAAAGATACAGTAGAAGAAAGTTTTTGATTTGCTTGAAAGTTCAGTCTTCACAGATTTATTCAATAGGTCAGGTACAGAGAATAAATATCTTATTTTTTTAGGCTTTTTATTCAAATTTGGTATATAGCCAGCTTTTAAAGCTACAGGTCTAAGATATCCACTATTGTAAGTTAATCATTTTACATAAGACTTTGGGGGAAGGATCTCTTTCAGACAGAGACACACATAAACACATGCAGAGAAAAATAAAATACAGAATTATTAAAGCTCACACTATCTCCTACTGAAAATGACATTTCTCCTAACATTTTTGTTTCTTCAGAACTAAACCAGTTCACACTTTTTGCAGATCCAAATGTTTTGTCAGAGGAAAAAATTCTCCTAAGATTTCTATGTGAGATCTGAGCTGAGAGGAATGGAATACATCCATGAAATAAGCAGAAAATAAACAGAGTAGTTTGTACATCAAGGATTAGTTATGTAAATTCAAGACAACAAAATCCAAATAGAAAGACTAGAATAACAAAAGAAATGTGGCCCAGTGAGAGAACATAGACATAGTACATATACTAAGATAATATAAGTTTAATGAGCTTTTATGCCAGCTTCAGAATATATGTGAATATACATACATGCCATGTTTATTTGTATGCTACCCATTAACAAAATAAAGAGTTAAGCAGCAAATCATAATGGCAGACCTTTGTTTTTGAAATATAGTTATTAGGCCTATCTCACCTAAGAGGAGAAAACGTCTGAGAAACACCCATGAATGCAATGCCCAGGGGCACAGTGTCTCCAAAATACTGAGATCCAATCACAAGATTATAGAATACTTGTTCTTTCCTCACTCATTAGCACATCTATGAGGCATAGTAACAATGGACACAGCAAAAGAACTGCAAGACTCCAACCCTATTTAAGACACAATCTCTAGAAAAATGCAGAGAAAACAAGGGAGATTAATAAAAAGAAAACTATAGGGAAATTTATCCTCAAACACCTACAGTTACAACAATGAGTAAACATAACTTAACTCTTATGAAGATAAACATAGTTCCTTACATTACTGATCTATTTATCTGAGTTTCCTTTACTGAACACATCAAGTCTAACATTCAACAAGAAGGTATGTTAAAAGGCAAAAAACACAATCTGAAGAGACAAAGCATGCATCAGAACTAGACTCAAATATTGTAGAGATTTTGGAATTATCAGACCTAGTTATTAAAATAACTGTGATTAATATTCCAAGGTCTCAACTGGAAAAAGTGGGCAACATGCAAGAGCAGATGGGTAATGATAAAGATGGAAACTCTAAAGCAAAATCAAAAGGAAATGTTAGAAATCAAAACATTGTCACAGAATTGGAGTATGTCTTTCATGGGCTCATCAGTAGACTAGAAATGGTCAAGGAAAGAATTAGTGGACTAGAAGATATATCAATATAAACTACCCAAACTGAAAAGTAAAGACAAAAAGAATGAAAAAAAAAAAAAAAAGAACAGAATATTCAAGAAATGTGGGACAATTACAAAAGGCATGACTGCTAAATTGGAATTCCAGAATGAGAAGAAAAAGAGAAAGGAACAGAAGAAATATTTGAAGTAAGGATGGCTGATAATTTTTCAAAATTAATTGCAGTTACTTTCCTATTTTCCTGTGGCTTCCAGAACAAAGTAGCATAGAATGAGTGACTTAAAACAGCAAGCATTTATTGTCTCACAGTTTTGGAATCCAGGAGTTCAAAATCAAGGTGTTGACAAGGACATTTTTCCTCTGTAGTTTGTAGGATTCTGGTGATGTCTTGCTGGGAATCCATGACATAACTCTATCTCTTCTCTATTACATGGCAGGCTTCCTCTCTCTCTCTCTCTCTCTCTCTCTCTCTCTCTCTCTCTCTCTCTCTCTCTCTCTCTCTCCCTCTCTCTCTAACTGATTCTGTCAAAATTTCATTTCCTTATAATTCCATCTCCTTATAAGGACACAAATTTGACTTCATCTTAATAACATCTTCAAAAATCCTATTTCCAAATAGGATCACATTCATATCTTTTTGGGGACAGGGTGCAGTACATTTGTACTGGTTTGAACTCTTAGGTACCCCCAGAAAAGCCGTACTCTTTTAATCCAATCTTTTTGGTGCAGACTTACTGTGAGTGGGATCTTTTGATTAGATTTACATGGATTTGTCACCCCACCCATTCAAGGTGGGTCTTAATTAGTTTACTGGAGTCCTTAAGAACTCAGGAAAAGAAAGAGAGTCAGAGTCAAAATAGACTCAGATGCTTGGAGATGCAGGCAGAGACATTTGGAGGTGCTAAGCCGAGAGATTAAGCCCAGTCTGCCCTGGAGAAGCTAAGTGAGAACCCACAGATGCTTAAAAAGAAAATCACTAGACTCTGAAGCTGAAAGCAGCACAACCCAGGAGCAAAGGACTAGCAGATGCTGAGCCACATGCTTTCCTAGATGACAGAGGTGTTCGGGGCACCATTGTCCTTTATTCAGTGAATGTATCCTCCTGTTGATGTCTCAGATTGGACATTTTCATGGCCTTAGAACTGTAAATTTGTGAACTAATAAGCCCCCATTGTAATAGCCAATCCACCTCTGGTATTTTGCATTCTGGCAGCCTTAGCAAACTGGAAAACCATTACAGATGCCAAACCACAGAGAAGCTCAGAGAAAAAGCAGGGTAAATACCAGAAAGCTCTGTATCTCACCCTATCACATTCAAGCTGTAGAAAATCAAAGATGAATAGAAAATCTTGAAAGAAACAAGAGAAGGAAAACCACTTTGCATATAGAGGAACAGGATAACAGTTGCATCATACCTTCCTTCAGAAACCATGCAAGCAAGAAGAGTGGAGTGAAATATTTATAATGTTAAAAAACTAAACTATAAATATTGAATTCTGTATCCTGCAAAATAATCTTTCAAAAGCAAAGGAGAAAAGTAAAGACTTTCTTAGACAAACAAAAATTGAGGGAATTTGTCACCAGTACCTACCTTGTAAGAAATTTTAAAAAAGATCTTCAGAAAGAAGGAGATGATGTATAATCAGAAACTCAGATAAATTTAAGACAGGAAGAGCATTAGAGAAGGAACAACTGTAGGTAAAATAAAATATTTTAATTTTATTTTTAATTGATAAAACAGATGACAGTTTTTTGAAATAAAAATATGGACCATGTATTGGTTGATTATAACTTGTAAGTGAAGTAAATGACAACAATGTGATAAGTGAAAGGTAGAAGGAATTGGGAATATTCTATTATAACGTATCTGCAGTACCTGTGAAGTAGTATAGTGCTTTTCAAAAGTGTGCTTAGATCAGCTGCAGATATCAAGACAAACATTAAAAGCATTCAAGAATTTATGTAAGACTCTAAAGTTACTGTAACCCTACAATACTCAAGGAAGCATGAAATTGCAAAGAACAGACAGATAGATCAATGGAACAGAATAAAGTGACCAGAAATAAACACCCATAACTATAGTCAACTAATCTTTGATAAAAAAGCAAAGGCAGGTCACAGAAAAAAGGAGTCCTTTCAACAAATGGTCCCTGAAACCACTGGTAATCCACATGCTAAAAGAAAAAAAAAAAAAAAAAAAAGAAAGAAATAGACTCAGACATTACCTCTTTCACAAAAATTAACTCAATCTGGATTATAGACTTTATATACGATGCAAAACTATATAATTTCAGAAAATAACATAGAAGAAAATGTAGGTGACCTTGAAATTAATGAGGTTTTTTTAGACAAAACACTCAAAGCACAATCCATGAGCAAACAGAAATGAATGATAAGTTGGACTTCATCAAAATTAAAAATTTCTGCTTCGTGAAAGAAGTTGTTAAGAGAATGGGATAACAAGCTTCAAACTAGAGGAATTTATTTGCAGAACACATATCCGATAAAGGACTTGTGTCCAAAATTTTAAAAACACCCTTGAAAGTTAAAAATAAGGACACAAATAACCCATTTAAAAAGCAGGCAAATAATTTAAACAGATTTCTCACCAATGAAGATCTACAGATGACAAATAAACACAATGAAAGATGCACATCATACATCATTCAGGAATTGCAAATTAAAACAATGGTGAGATACTGCGCACCTATTAAATCCAAAACACTGACAATACCAAATGCTGGCAAGGATATGAAGCAACAGGAATTTTCATTCATTGCTGGTGGAAATGCAAAATGGTATGGCCACTTTGGAAGACAGCCTGGCAGTTTCTTACAAAACTAGTCATAGTCTTACCATATTATCCAACAATCACACACCTTGGTATTTACCCAAATGAGTTGAAAGCTTATGTCCACACAAAATCCTGCATGTGGATATCCATGGTAGCTTTATTCATAATTGCCAAAACTTAGAAACAACCAAAATATGTCCCAACAAGTGAATGGATAGACAAACTGTGGTACATACATACAGTGGCATAGTTTTAGAATTACTAAATGTGATACTCCTAAAATTTTCAAGGATCCAATTAACACAAATGTATTTTAAGTTTACTGACTTGTAAAAGTAAGTTAGCATGAGTTACTTCTTATATTTTTGTATTATTCTCTTCATGAACTGTTTGATTAATCCATCAGATGGATTTCAATTGGATATTTATGTATTAATGTGTGTATATATATTACTTATCTCTATATCATTTTGGTCATACCTATATTTAGGTGTGTTTATATATATTTAATATCAAATGGAACTGGCAAATTAAATTTTAAAAGAAGTTATTTTAAATTAATTTAGAGGTAACACTCCAAATGAGGCAGCATTTTAAAGCTTTATCCTTACAGAATTTGGCTTTCACTTGAAGACCTCTCCGTAGAGTAGAAAATATAATAATATCGCTATAGATTTCTACGTGCACTGATGAGTAAAGAAAGATGCTTTCTTTAAACTTTACATTAATTTATTAGTGGGAGGACTGTAAATGTGTTATGGTATGGATCTACCCCAAATTTATGTGACAATGTTCCAGGGCATCACTTTACCGTAAGGCCAGATTGATTCCAGGAAAGCCTTCTGTAGATATGTAAAGCAACCTTCTGTCTCCCATAAATTATAATTTGTGTTCCTTATGTGTGAACAGAAGGTGTAGGTAAACAAAAAAAATGTGGAAGTTAGTTGTTTTTCACTAAAATTTCCAATCTCCTCAGATTGTGCTTATTTTAGCTTTTATTATTCTCTCCTACAATCTTGAAAACATTTCTTTTCTGGGAAGACTAACTTCATTGATGGTGATAGCTAAACAGCACATGATTGCTAGAGTGTAGTATACTTACCGCCAACACTTTTTATCACCTCTTCTGTTTTTTATTTTAATATTTGAGGATAATTATGTATATAAATAATGAATTAAAATATTAAAATATTTTGATTAATTTCTCATTTAATTCCTTTCCTATTCACAATTGGGCTGTTTCAAACATTCTTTTAGTATTTGTTTCAGTTGTCTATTATTGAGAGAAATCACTCCAAAACTTAGTAATATAAAACAAAAAAATTATTCACATCCTTGAAATTTTGCAGTTGGAGTAGGGCTTGACAGAGACAATGTGTTTCTGCTCTAAGTAACATCAGCTAGGATAACTCAAGTAGGACTGGAGTCTTCATTTTCAAGATGGGTCATATATAAATCTGAGAATGTGATGTTGGCTCTCAGATGGTCACTTAGCTAAAGGCTGTATGCTTGGGTCTTGATGCTTCTCCACGTAGATTTCTTCATGTGGTTCACTTTCCGGGATTCCATGGAGCAGAAAGCAGAAGTTGCTAGTCCTTTGAGTGGTTTGGTCTGCAACAAGCTGTGATGGTTACATTCATGTGTTGACTTGGCCAGGCTATGGTGTCCAGTTGTTTGGTCAAGTAAGCACTGAGCTGACTATTACTGTGAGAACATTTAATGAACTTAAATCATCAGTAAGGGATTGCATACATGACTGATTATATCTACAATCAACTGAGGAGATTGCCTTATCCAATAAGAGAAGTCTTGTCCAATCAGTTGAAGGCATTTAAAGGAGAACTGATAATTTCAGCAGTCACTAGAGAGAATTTCCATATCTACTTCAGCCAGCCAGCTCCTCCTGAGGAATTCATCAAAAACCTTCATCAGAATTCCTAGCTTTCAGCCTGCCCTAAATAATTTGAACTTGCCCATCCCTAAAGTAATGTGAGACAACTGTTATTAACATCTCATAATATTTACAGATCTCTCCTGCCTGTTTTCCTAGAGAATCCTAATACAGCTTTTGTGTTGGAGTGGTTCTTGAAAAATGAGGATTCTAATGGTTATGGATATTTCCTCTTTGTTTTGTTATGAGTATATTTATATATGTACATAAAGCAAAATTTGTTTTTGTTTCCTACGTTGCTCCAGCAAATACTATGAAATAGTTTGGCTTAAATAATGGAAATTTATTCCCTTGCAGTTTTGAAGCTGAGAAAACGTACAAATCAAAGCATCATCAAGGCGACGCTTTCTTCTCAAAGCCCACTGGCAATGATCCTTGGCTCCTCTGTCACATGGCAAGGCATATAGCAATGTTTGCTTCTCTTCCAGGTTTCATTGATTTCAGCTTTTTGCTTCTGAGACTTTCTCTCTCTCTCTCTATTCATTCCATTTATAAAGAACTCCAGAAGAGGATTAAGAATTATCCTGAATGAGGTGGGTCACATCTTAACTGAAGTAGCTTCATCAAAAGGTCTTACTGATAATGAGTTTTCACCACAAGAATGAATTAAATTTAAGAATATGTTTTTCTGGGGTACAGAAAAGCTTCAAATCACCACACTCGCATAGTATTACTTCTGTTGTGTTCTATTGATAAAGAATTCAAGAGCTAAAATAAACTTCACCTCTCAAAGGGAGAGTGACAAAGAAGTTGTCATCTGTAGTAAATCACATTACCCAAAGTCCAAATTACAGGCCCATCTATCTAAATTTCAACAGATAATTTGCATCACAATTGTTGTACGATTTCCCACTTTTGGACACCTGAACTCTCCCTATCCCTAAGTATCATACTTCTTTTTGCTACCATTTTTTTATTTCTCAACAATTATTGCTATTTTTCTTTTCTACCCACAAAAAAATGAATTATTATTTCTCCTGTTCTACAGTATATATGGAGATTTTTCTTTGCCCAAAATTTCTCTGAGGAATTTTCATGTTGATAATTCTTCATTTCCCAGCATTTGCCATGCCTTTGGACCTCTGTGCTCTATTCACAAATTTGCTGGGTTCTGCTATTCAATACATTTTAAAAGAACAACTTTCCATAGACTTGCCACCCCATCAAACTAGCAATGTTTCCTTTTTGCTATAAAATTTATACAAAGGTAATAATAAGAAAAAACAGCAATTAATTTTTATATGTGAGAAAATTTTGTTAAGTGATGAATTTGAATTGTGTTCTCATTTACTCTTGAGAAGAACCCTATATATTTTTATCATTATCTTTCCTCTTTTTAAAAAGCAGTAAACTGAAAATCAGTTATGCTCTGTTTTGTCTGAGGATGCACCACTAGTCTTTAAACTCTGTCTTTAGGAGGTTAAGATTGTATGCACTTATAAGCTATTATATACTCACTGCCTCTACTTCGTAAGTGACACTGATAAACTAATATTTGCATGTATTTTCACCATGGTAAGTAGCCCTCGCTTTTTATAATTTATTTAATTGCTCCATTTATTAAAATTATACCTGCATATACATAACTATTTAGGGGAAATTTATATCTTTACAAAATTGAATTCACCATTAATGCATATAGTAAATCCTTTCATTTGTTTAGCTTTTCTTTAATTTTTCTTAATAATAGTTTAAAGATTTCTATGTAGAGGTTTTACATTTCCATTAGATTTCTCCTGGATATTCAATGTTTTCACTGTTTTATTGTAATATTATTTTATTAAATTTCATTTTCTAATGACTTCTTGCTTGTATATAAAATTTGTATCTTATTTTATTGATCTTATTTCTACAGGCCCTGTGAAATTCACTTACTGAATCTAATAATATGACTGTAGATTCCTTTGAATGTGTGAGATGCAAATCATGTAAAAATCACTTGATTTTGCCTATGGTGGCAACTTTTATGTTTATTTTTCCAATTCCTTATTTTTTAATTATTTTTTGTCTCCTTACTTCACTGTTTGCAGGGAACATTAAATGTGAAGGTACAGGAATCCTTGTCCATAGCCTGATGTCAATAAGAAAGCTTTCAATATTTTGCTAGTAAATATAAGAAATATTGTAACACTTTTAAAATTTTCTTGATCAGATTAAGGAAGTTACCTTCTCTATCTATGTCATATACATTTTTATTTAGAATAGGTTTGATATTTAGCAAGTGCCTGTATCTACATCTATTAAAGTGATATTATTTTTCTTCTTTATTAATGTGATAAATTTTATTTTTTCATTGTATAAACCAACTTACTCTTCTAAGAAACTCATTATTATCACCCTTTTTATATATTGCCATATTTGATTTGTTGTCATTTTATTTAGAGTTTTGCATCCTGTCCTGTTTGCTGTTGGCATCAACTATATACTGGTGCAATAAAATTAGTAAGGAAATGTTCCTACTTTTTTATACCCTGGAAGAATTTATGCAAAATGTGTACTACAACTTCTTCCAATAAATGGAAACAAAATTTATCCAGTTCTGAAGTTTCCATTTAGAAAATTTTTTATTATACTTTAATGGTTTAATAGGTACAATGCTATTAAGATATTTTATTTATAACTTTCACAATTTTAGTAAGTTGAATTGCCTAGAAATTTGACCATTTGTTGAGAATTATCAAATGTAATGGCAAAAAGCTTTTCTTACTTTTTTGATGTATATGGAATCTACAGTGTTTCTCATTTTATTCTTGATTATTAGCAATTTGTGCCTTCACATTTTAATCTGAGTGCTTAGCAATTTTAATAGTATTCCCATAGATTCAAATTTTGCTTTTTTGATTTTGTCTATATTATATTTGTTTTCTATTTCACTGATTGCTGCTCTTATTTTATTATTTCCTTCATCTTCTTTCTTTATTTTAAATATGCTGTTCCTTTTTTTAAGTTGGATACTCCAGTCATTGACTTTTATTCATTTTCTCTATTAATATATGCACTTAATGCTAATCAACTTTAATGTCATATTTCCATTATAATTAAGTTCCAGTTAGTGAAAATTTTGTACCTTCTTTAATCAAAAATTTATTTACAAATGTAGTATTTTATTTCAAACATTTTTCTATTTATGTTTTTATTAAACATTTCTGGCTTAGCTAAATTCCATTGTGATCAAAGAAGATGCTTTAAATGATTCTAATCCTTGGAAATCTTTGAGAATTTAAGGTCCA
This sequence comes from Choloepus didactylus, assembly GCF_015220235.1. Classification (NCBI taxonomy): domain Eukaryota; kingdom Metazoa; phylum Chordata; class Mammalia; order Pilosa; family Megalonychidae; genus Choloepus; species Choloepus didactylus. The sequence continues at coordinate 31,511,644 of NC_051309.1, forward strand.
TTAAATTGTGTATTAGATTTCATTAACTTTATTGTTCATGTCTTCCATATTTTAACTGATTACTTTTGTCTCTTCTGGTACTAAATGATATATGCGGTGTCTCCCAACACTGATAATAGATTTTGATTGCTTCTTTTTAGTTGTTTTGCATATTTTGTGTCTATTTACTTGTTACAGGCAAATTCATAATTGTTATATCTTCCAGGTAGATTGAACATTTTATGATTTTAACATATATTACTTCCTTTACTACTATTTCTTGCCTTAGAGTTTACATTATCTGATATTAGCATAACTATACCAGCTTTCCTTAGCACTACCTCTGATAAATTTAAAAACACCCTTGCTTTCTGAAAATAACACCATCCTGAACTTTTCTTCAAGATATAGAAACAGCTACCTACCTAAAATCTCTATTTCCTTTCAGAGGAGAATATTCCTAGAGACAAATATCTGGTCTTAGACTGTGCAAGAATGTTGCTGCTGCTTTCAAGCTGGAAATAAAGACTCCCTTGAATCTTTTGAAGTATCATGGGGAAAATGAGGGGTTTTTTCTTTCTTTTATGTAGTATTTTGTTATACTATACTTTTCTGATAGTATGAAGTTCCTTCTATTATCAGGACTTAACAACATGCATGTTACCCACTTCACATGTGTGCCTGTTTCTCAATATTTATGAATTTACTAATTCTAATGTCTCTCTTTTTAAAATACTTTCTTTCTTTAATTTAATTGCTTTATTTGACACTGCTAATTAGATTCAATGATATTCCACTGTACAGAATCTCAAAATTTCCTCTTTATTACTGACCTTCTCTACTCTTCAAATCATCTAAACGGGGTTATTATGATTTAACCTCAGCTGTCCTCTCTTTTTGTCACCTAAACTGGGTGATATTATGATTAACCTCAGTTCTCCTATCTTCTAACTTCATATTCTTCATGTTCTAATTGATTTCTGTACCTTAATTCTTTCCTTTATATAAATGAATTTCCAAATCATATATCCCCTGTCTTGACCTCTCATGAACTACTCCCACACTTTGAAATGGCATCCAGACATTTGTACATGGGTGTGTATTCCTGGAGAATTTTAGCTTCTCCTTTACTGTCTAAAGACCTTTTTATATTTACCATGTGTTTAAGAAGATTTTATCTCTAGGGAAATATGCATGTACATTGCAACTATCACTTATTTTTTCCATATAATTCCCTTGAAGAACTGAGTTTTCCTTTTTTCAGAAATACAAATTTCACATTATTAGAATAAGTGGGAATATGCAATGCTTCTAGGAAATATTTTCCAATAAGAAATGTAGGCTAAAGAAATGGGCCAGGATACTTGTTTCTGTTGCCCCTGAAGAACTGAGAAGTGCTACTAAAAGCTTCCTTGAATGAGGTCATGGGATTATGATGGGATGTTCTCATAGCCAATTATGTCTGCCCCAGAAGAGTATATAAAATCCTAGAACACCTCCACATCTATGATCATCTACAAAATCTTATCTGGACCAAGACTGATCAAAGTAATGAAAATAATTACTAATGAATATAGGAGCAATAGTGTAATCCTTTAGTGCAGTGAAATTCCATGATTTGTTATCTTTAAAGGGCCTATTATAAGCTAAGTTTAGAGAAGGAAATAATCCTAATTTCAGAAAATATTAAAATCATGGTAGGAACTTGATGTATTGGCAGATACAAAAATAAATGCCACAACTTCATTCTCATAATCAGTTTAACCTCTTGCTTTCCCCATCATTGTCAATGATTCATCAATTATTACATTGCTGCATGTTCAACATCTTACCCCTGTATAGTATATTATATTTCTATCAATATTTCCCTTTCAGTATCTCCTTCTGCTTTAGTTTCCTAGGCTGCTGAAGCAAATACCATTAAATGGGTTGGGTTAAAGAATGTTAATTTATCTTTAGTTATCAAGCTAAAAGACAGTCCAAATCAAGGCAGCAAGGTGATACTTTCTCCCCAAAGACTGGTGAACTGCAGCTGGCTGCTGACAATCTTTGGTCTTCAGCTTGTCACATGACTAGGCATGTGGCAGCATCTCTTTCTCTCTCCCTTCTCTTCCTGGTTCTCTTGATGTTCAGCTTCTGGGTGCTCCCTCTGTAGCTTTTTTTCTGTCTGTCTGATTTCCACTCTGCTTTTATAAAGGACCCCAGTAATAGGATTAAGACCTATCCTGATCTGGGCCACATTTGAACTGAAATAACCTCATCAAAAAGTCCTACCTATAATGGCTTCACACCCACAGGAATGGATTAAATGTAAGAATGTGTTTTTCTGGGATACACACAGCTTCTAACCACCATACCCTCTATTCCTATTACCTTACTATTATTTATCTTGTTTGTTCTTCAGTACCAGGGCAATACAATATCTTTTCAATGGGTTTTTTGAATTCTAGATTCTGGACTATTTCTCATTCCAATGTATCCTAGTTGTTCCTATTACACTGCTCTTCCTCAAGCAAATATTTGATCATGTTATACTCCTCCTTAAAATCTTCACTATTTCAGCTTGTCTAACACTCTTCACAAGAATGAGAGGGGAAGGAAAAAAATCAAATTCTTTACATGAATATGCTAAATGATCATTTCTCTATAGTTATGCAGGCCATATTCAAACATTATCTATTCAGTTCTATTCATTTGTACTATATTTTGGCCATATCCAACCAGGAACATAATTTATATTGTACATTTATACATTCATTGGGTTCAGTGGATATCAAATGAAAGCCAAGGTCAGAAGATTTCCACTCAGGCCACTTAACCAGATTTACCCGGGGAGCCTTTACAATAGACCTGTCCTGAAACACCACCCCAGAGATTCTGCTGCAATTGGGCTGGGGTGTATTTAGACTTATAGGCAGTTTTTAAACTCTCCAGTCTCTCTAATATGCAAACAGGATTGATAATACCTGACTTAGAAAGTACAAATGGCTATGATGATTGTTTTAAAACATACAAATATGTAAAAGAGAGAAGAGTTTTCCTTTACATGTTTACTATCAGTTCTGGGGGTCTTCATTTTTAGGCTTTGGAGTGAGTCATATGTTGATTTGATCCCTGGCTTTTTCTGACCTTACACAGTTGATTAACATCTCTAAGTCTTAATTTTTTTTATTTTTAAAATAGAGAGAAATAGGATTTGTCTGATTAAATAAATTTATGCATAAAATTATTTAGCAGTTTTTCCTAGCCCTCAGTAAACAATAATAATATTATTATAATTGTTCATAGCAGAAACATACAAACATCTGTTTTACAAAACAGCCTGATGAAAGTAACTTAGAAGAGGTAAAAACAGACTCAGGTTTTTCAAATGGGAGATATTTTACATGAAGTGTAATCATGCAATGAGCCTTAATGGAAGGTAACAATTAGTCATATGTAGGCAGAAGAATGAAAGACATTTCTGAGTGAGAAATGACATAAGCAGAGGTGAAGCTTTAGGATTAGGAAAGCACAAGATTTGCTTTGTACTTCCCAAATCAGCCTGTTAGAACGTAATATGGAGTTCTTTAACAGGTATAACAGGAGTTAAAAAATAGAAGAGCTTGAGTCTAGGTTTTAAAGGACTTCTAATACAATAACAATTAATTCTAAATTTTTATTCATAATGGGGTTATGGGTTTTTATTTGCAGAGCTCACATCATAAAATGTGATGTGAGTTTCACTTTTCAGTGGCAGTGTGGATGGGTTGGATAAAAAATATTATTTCAAACAACAAAAAAATCTGATGATCCTGTTCATGGGCCTTTGAAGGTTAAATATATAATCACCCTTTAGAGTGTCAGTGGGAGTTAATATGTTCAATTTTATTCACCTGTTTTATTTATTTTTTAATTGCCAGGCCATAATCACTATATCTTAGATGTCTCACAGTTCTCCAGTTAACAGCAGGCCAATAAAGGAGTTATCAGATGTGTAGTTTCCCTCCAAACAAAAAGAAATAAAACATTCTTTTATTGATGTGCTCTTCTTTGAGAGCACATAGAGGAGTCACGGTTCAATTCATAAGCTGTAATCACTGCCACAGTTGATTGCATATGTGATCTAGCCAGGTGTCAGGGCCAACTGCTTCATTCTAGAAGACATGGTATTGCTTGTAACCACCTTTTAATTTCTTCTCCTTTAATTGGACCATCTTTCCACGTAGTAAAAAGACAAAACATACCATGTAATAATGTTTCCCAAGTAACTGCACTTGTAATAAGTTTCCTGCAGTATAGAATCAAACTCCTGGTTTCCCCTTCCCCTGACTACATGTTCTGGTTGTTTACTATCAGTTTTATTGTAGACAGCAAAGGAATTAATGCACATTAATTTTTACCTGGCACATTGCTTATCAGCACCTCAATGAGGTTGATTTTCAAGTATTCTAGAGATGTGAGACTATTCAAAGTATGACAGCAAATTTTTATGTTGTATTCAAAAGCCTATATTCAAATATCAGAATTAGCAATGTATAGAAGTTTGTAGCCCTGAATGATACACCTGAAATCATTTTGTTTACCAAACACACTTAAGGTTGTGCACAGAATCAATATTTAATTTATTTGACTTTGCTAAAATTTGTGAAAACTGAAGCATGAGTCTTGAAAGGGCAATATTGTAGAAATTCTTCTATGACCTGATTCCATGCAGAGTTATATCAGTTACCTAGGCAGAGAATTATGATCTGTATCTTCCCCCATCTAGGATGAGAAGGAACACAAAGAAGCCAGTTCTAGTAGAGAAAAAAAAGAAAGAGAGAAGGAAAAAAAGATGAAGTGAAATAAAGAAGGAAAGAAGAAGAAAGAAAAAACTGACTACTATTTTCTCAATTAAGAAATTATTTAAGCAAGTCCAGCCATAATTCAAAGTATGCATGGATTTTAATCAACCCAGGAACATACCTCTGTAAATGATACTTCCCCAGTATCAGCCATAGCCTGAAAATTATACATGCATACCTTGGAGTTCATGCATGATTTGTTCCAGACAACTGCAATAAAGCACATATTGCAATAAAGCAAGTCACACATTTTGTTTTTGGCTTACCTGTGGATATAATGTTTACACTATGCTGTAATCTACTAATTGTGCAAGAGCATTATGTCTAGAAATACAATGCACATACCTTAATTTAAAATATTTTTTTTTGCTAAAAAATGCTAACCATCTGAGCCTTCAGCAATTCATAATCATTTTCCTGGTGGAGTGTTTTGACTTGATGTTGATGACTGCTGACTGATCAAGGTGTTGATTGCTGAAGATTTGGGTGGTTCTGGCATTTTCTTGAAATAAGACAGCAATGAAATTTTCTGCAGTTGACTCTTACTTCCATGAAGAATTTTTCTGCACATGAAATGCTGCTTAATACCATTTTACCCATAGTAGAAATTCTCTCAAAATTGGAGTAAATCTTCCCAATCCCTCTTGCTGTCTGATCAACTAAGTTTATGAATAATTCTAAGTCCTTTGTTGTTATTTCAAAAATGTTCACAGCATCTTCACCAGCAGTAGATTCCATCTTAATAAATGACTTTCTTTGCTCATCCATAAGAATCAACTCTTCATCTACTCAAGTTTTATCATGAAATTGCAGAAATTCAGTCACACTTTCAGGCTCCACTTCCAATTTTAGCTCTCTTGCTATTTCCACCATATCTGCAGCACTTCCTGCATTGAAGTTTTTTTTTTTTTTTTTGCACTTCAACTGTATTTTTTTATTTAATCTAAAAAACAGTTTTTATAGAGGCATTTATCTACAAATTTATATATATAAAGCACTAAAACTAAGGCCTGAAATATAGTAAGAGTTTAATAAATGTTGTTGTTCATATCCATTTTGAGATAAGAGAACTGTACCTTAGAGAGACATTGGTAGAATTTGAATCTGTGGGGATTAAACTCTGAAGCCCATGCTCTAAATTACTATACAGTATCTGTGTATCTGTCCTTCAAGAATTCAACTTCCTTTACAAAATGTTTTCTAGGTTCATACTTTTTTTTTTTTTAAATCTTCATTTTATTGAGATATATTCACATACCACACAGTTCATACAAAACAAATCATACATTCAATTATTCACAGTACCATTACATAGTTGTACATTCATCACCTAAATCAATCTCTGACACCTTCATTAGCACACACACAAAAATAACGAGAATAATAATTAAAGTGAAAAAGAGCAATTAAAGTAAAAAAGAACACTGGGTGCCTTTGTCTGTTTGTTTGTTTCTTTCCCCTATTTTTCTACTTATCTATCCATAAACTAGACAAAGGGGAGTGTGGTCCTTATGGCTTTCCCAATCCCATTGTCACCCCTCATAAGCCACATTTCAATACAATTGTCTTCGAGATTCATGGGTTCTGGGTTGTAGTTTGATAGTTTCAGGTATCTATCACCAGCTACCCCAATTCATTAGAACCTAAAAAGGGTTGTCTAAATTGTGCGTAAGAGTGCCCACCAGAGTGACCTCTCGGCTCCTTTTGGAATCTCTCTGCCACTGAAGCTTATTTCATTTCCTTTCACATCCCCCTTTTGGTCAAGAAGATGTTCTCCATCCCATGATGCCGGGTCTACATTCCTCCCCGGGAGTCATATTCCACGTTGCCAGGGAGATTCACTCCCCTGGGTGTCTGATCCCAGATAGGGGAGAGGGCAGTGATTTCACCTTTCAAGTTGGCTTAGCCAGAGAGAGAGGGCCACATCTGAGCAACAAAGAGGCATTCAGGAGGAGACTCTTAGGCACAAATATAGGGAGGCCTAGCCTCTCCTTTGCAGCAACAGTCTTCCCAAGGGTAAATCCTGTGGTAGAGGTCTCAACCCATCAAACCACTGGTCCCCTATGTCTGTGGGCATGTTAGCAACCATCGAGGTGGGGTAGGCCAATACCCCTGCATTCTCCACAGGCTCCTCAAGGGGATCTACATAATTTTTTCCTTGTTTTTTTTTTTCTTTTAACTTTTTTTTTTTTGAATCAATTGTATGAAAAATAAAAAAATTAAAAAAAATAATAAAAAAAACATACAATAAAAGAACATTTCAAAGAGACCATAACAAGGGTGTAAGAAAAAGACAACTAACCTAAGATAACTACTTTACTTCCAACATGTTCCTACTCTACCTCAAGAAAGTAACCTAATACAGCAACATTTCTGTGAACTTGTTCCTACTATACCGATCAGAAATTAACAGACCATAGTCATTCCTGGCATTCCCAGAACTTTAAATTTACCCACGATAGCTTATCTGTTCTTACTGGATTATTGTTCCCCCTTCCTTAATTGTTTTGTATCACTAGTTCCCCTACATTCTACATTATAAACCATTTGTTTTACATTTTTCAATGTTCACATTAGTGTTAGTATATAATACTTCTTTTTTTGTGCCTGGCTTGTTTCGTTCAGCATTATGTCTTCAAGTTTCATCCATATTGTCATATGTTTCATGACATTGTTCCTTCTTACTGCCATGTAGTAATCCATTGTGTGTATAAACCACATTTTATTTATCCACTCATCTGTTGAAGGACATTTGGGTTGTTTCCATCTCTTGGCAATTGTGAATAATGCTGCTATGAACATTGGCGTGCAGATATCTGTTCGTGTCACTGCTTTCCGATCTTCCAGGTATACAGTAAGAAGTGCAATTGCTGGATCGAAGGGTAACTCTATATCTAGTATTCTAAGGAACTGCCAGACTGACTTCCAGAGTGGCTGAACCATTATACAGTCCCACCAACAATGAATAAGTGTTCCAATTTCTCCACATCCCCTCCAGCATTTGTAGTTTCCTGTTTGTTTAATGGCAGCCATTCTAATCGGTGTGAGATGGTATCTTATTGAGGTCTTAATTTGCAACTCTCTAATAGCTAGTGAAGCTGAACATTTTTTCATGTGTTTCTTGGCCATTTGTATTTCCTCTTCAGAGAACTGTCTTTTCATATCTTTTGCCCATTTTATAATTGGGCTGTCTGTATTACTGTGATTGAGTTGTAGGATTTCTTTATATATGCAGGATATCAGTCTTTTGTCAGATACATGGTTTCCAAAAATTTTTTCCCATTGAGTTGGCTGCCTCTTTAGCTTTTTGAGAAATTCCTTTGAGGTACAGAAACTTCAAAGCTTGAAGAGTTCCCATTTGTTTTGTTGCTTGTGCTTTGTGTGTAAAGTCTAGGAAGTGTCCACCTAATACAAGGTCTTGAAGATGTTTTCCTACATTATCTTCTAGGAGTTTTATGGTACTTTCTTTTATATTGAGATCTTTGGTCCATTTTGAGTTAATTTTTGTGTAGTTTGTGAGGTAGGGGTCCTCTTTCATTTTTTGGATATGGATATCCAACTCTCCCAGCCCCATTTGTTGAAAAGACCGTTATGACCCAGTTCAGTGACTTTGGGGGTCTTATCAAAGATCAGTCGGCCATAGATCTGGGGGTCTATCTCTGAATTCTCAATTCGATTCCATAGATCTATATGTCTATCTTTGTGCCAGTACCATGCTGTTTTGACAACTGTGGCTTTATAATAAGCTTCAAAGTCAGGGAGTGTAAGTCCTCCCACTTCATTTTTCTTTTTTAGAGTGTCTTTAACAATTTGAGGCATCTTCCCTTTCCAAATAAATTTGATAACTAGCTTTTCCAAGTCTGCAAAGTAGGTTGTTGGAATTTTGATTGGGATTGCATTGAATCTGTAGATGAGTCTGGGTAGAATTGGCATTCTAGTGACATTTAGCCTTCCTATCCATGAACATGGAATATTTTTCCATCTTTTAAGGTCCCCTTCTATTTCTTTTAGTAGAGTTATGTAGTTTTCTTTGCATAAGTCTTTTACATCTTTGGTTAAGTTTATTCCTAGGTACTTGCTTTTTTTAGTTGCTATTGAAAATGGTATCTTTTTCTTTAGTGTCTATTCAGTTTGTTCATTTCTAGCATATAGAAACATTACTGACTTATGTGCATTAATCTTGTATCCCGCTACTTTGCTAAATTTATTAGCTCTAGTAGCTGTGTCATCAATTTCTCAGGGTTTTACAAATGTAAGATCATATCATCTCCAAATAATGACAGTTTTACGTTTTCCTAATTTGGATGCCTTTTATTTCTTTGTCTTGCCGGATTGCCCTGGCTAGCACTTCCAGCACAATGTTGAATAACAGTGGTGACAGCGGGCATCCTTGTCTTGTTCCTGATCTTAGAGGGAAGGCTTTCAGTCTCTCACCATTGAGTACTATGCTGGCTGTGGGTTTTTCATAATGCTGTTTATCATATTGAGGAAGTTTTCTTCAATTCCTATCTTTTGAAGTGTTTTTATCAAAAACAGATCTTGGATTTTGCCAAATGCTTTTTCAGAATCTATTGAGATGATCATTTGATTTTTCACTTTCAAATTGTTAATGTGTTGTAATACATTGATTTTCTTATGTTGAACCATCCTTGCATGCCTGGAATGAACCCCACTTAGTCATGGTGTATGATTTTTTTAATGTGTCTTTAGATTCGATTTGCAAGTATTTTGTTGAGGATTTTTGCATCTATATTCATTAAGGAGATTGGCCGGTAGTTTTCCTTTTTTGGTAGCATTTTTGCCTGGTTTTGGTATTAGATTGATGTTTGCTTCATAAAATGAGTTAGGTAGTGTTCCATTTTCTTCAATGTTTTGAAAGAGTTTAAGTAAGATTGGTGTCAGTTCTTTTTGGAAAGTTTGGTAGAATTCCCCTGTGAAGCCATCTGGCCCTGGGCATTTATTTGTGGGAAGCTTTTTGATGACTGATTGAATCTCTTTTCTTGTGATTGGTTGGTTGAGGTCTTCTATTTCTTCTCTTGTCAGTCTAGGTTGTTCATACGTTTCCAGGAAATTGTCCATTTCTTCTACATTATCCAGTTTGTTGCCATACAGTTGTTTGTAGTATCCTCTTATAATTTTTTTAAATTTCTTCGGGATCTTCAGTTATGTCAAATTTTTCATTCATTATTTTGTTTATACGGGTCTTTTCTCTTTCTGATTTTGTCATTCTAGCTAGGGGCTTGTCAATCTTGTTGATCTTCTCAGAGAACCAACTTTTGGTGATATTTATCCTCTCTATTGTTTTTTTGTTCTCTATGTCATTTATTTCTGCTTTAATCCTTGTTATTTCTTTTCTTCTACTTGGTTTAGGATTGGTTTGCTGTTCATTTTCTAGCTTCTTCAGTTGATCCATTAGTTCTTTGATTTTGGCTCTTTCTTCCTTTTTAATAAATGGGTTTAGTGCTATAAATTTCCCCCTCAGTACTGCTTTTGCTGCATACCATATGTTTTGGTATGTTGTGTTCTCATTTTCATTCGTCTCTATACATTTAGCAATTTCTCTTGCTATTTCTTCTTTAACCCACTGATTGTTTAGGAGTGTGTTGTTTAACCTCCAGGTATTTGTGAATTTTCTAAGTCTCTGATGGTTATTGACTTCTAATTGTATTCCATTGTGGTCAGAGAATGTGCTTTGAATAATTTCCATCTTTTTAAATTTATTGAGGCTTGTTTTACATCCCAGCATATGATCTATTCTGGAGAAAGTTCCATGAGCACTAGAGAAGTATGTGTATCCTGGTGATTTGGGATGTAATGTTCTATATATGTCTGTTAAATCTAATTCATTTATCAGATTGTTTAGGTTTTCAATTTCCTTATTGGTCTTCTGTCTGGTTGATCTATCTATAGGGGAGAGTGATGTGTTGAAGTCTCCCACAATTATTGTGGAAAAATGAATTTCTTCCTTTAGTTTTGCCAGTGTTTCTCTCATGTATTTTGTGGCACCTTGATTGGGTGCATAAACATTTACGATTGTTATTTCTTCTTGTTGAATTGCCCCTTTTATTAGTATGTAGTGGCCTTTTTTGTCTCTCAAAATAACCCTGCATTTAAAGTCTATTTTATCTGAGATTAATATTGCTACACCTGCTTTCTTTTGGCTGTAGCTGGCATGAAATATTTTTTTCCATCCTTTCACTTTCAATTTCTTTGTGTCCCTGTGTCTAAAATGAGTCTCTTGTATGCAACATATTGGTGGTTCATTTTATTTAATCCATTCTGTGAGTCTATATCTTTTAATTGGGGAGTTTAATCCATTTACATTCAATGTTATAACTGTGAAGGCATTTCTTGAATCAGCCATCTTATCCTTTGGCTTATGTTTTTCATATATATTTTTCCCTCTCTCTATTAATATCCTTTACTGTACCCATACTGAATCTCTTTAGTACTGAACCTTTCTCCAAGTCTCTCTCTCCTTTCTGTGTTTCTCTTTTGATAGGGCTCTCTTTAGTATCTCCAGTAGGGCAGTTCTCTTGTTAGCAAATTCTCTCAGCATCTGTTTGTCTGTGAAAAATTTAAGCTCTCCCTCAAATTTGAAGGAGAGCTTTGCTGGATAAAGTATTCTTGGTTGGAAATTTTTCTCACTCAGCATTTTAAATACCTCATGCTACTGCCTTCTTGCCTCCATAGTGGCTGCTGTGTAGTCACTACTTAGTTTTATGCTGTTTCCTTTGTATGTGGTGAATTCCTTATCTCTTGCTGCTTTCAGAACTTGCTCCTTCTCTTCTGTGTTTGACAGTGTGATCAGAATATGTCTCAGAGTGGGTTTATTTGGATTTATTCTATTTGGAGTTTGCTGGGCATTTATGATTTGTGTATTTATGTTGTTTAGAAGATTTGGGAAGTTTTCCCCAACAATTTCTTTGAATACTCTTCCTAGACCTTTACCCTTTTCTTCCCCTTCTGGAACACCAATGAGTCTTATATTTGGACGTTTCATATTATCTGTCATATCCCTGAGGTCCATTTTGATTTTTTCGATTTTTTCCCCATTCTTTCTTTTGTGCTTTCATTTTCCATTCTCTCATCTTCCAGGTTATTGATTCGTTGTTCAGCTTCCTCTAGTCTTGTACTATGAGTGTCCAGAATCTTTTTAATTTGGTCAACAGTTTCTTTAATTTCCATAAGATCATCTATTTTTTTATTTAGTCTTGCAATGCCTTCTTTATGCTCTTCTAGCGTCTTCTTGATATCTTTCGTATCCCGTACTATGGTCTCATTGTTCATCTTTAGTTCTTTGATTAGTTGCTCTAGGTACTTTATCTCTTCTGATCTTTTGCTTTGGGTGCTTGGGCTTGGGTTATCCATATCATCTAGTTGTTTCATATGCTTTAGAATTTTCTATTGTTTTTGGCCTCTTGGCATTTGCTTAACTTGATAGGGTTCTTTTAGGATTTGTAGACCAATTGAAGTCCTTATCTCTAATTTATCAGATCTACAGCTTCGTTGAGTACACTCTCTCTAACTAACCAGCAGGTGGCATCCATGAGCCACCTGTTCTCCACAAGCCAGTTATCCCCTGCTTTGCCTTTGTGGTGAGTGGGGGAGTGAGTCTTGTGGGGTCCAGTTGGTGTACCAAGCTTGCATGTGTAGTTGGTGTTTCCCGCCCTGTATATGGGACGTGTGTCTGGGCTGTCAGGGAGGGTGGGTGGCTCTAACAATCAAATCTCCCTTGTGTTCCTGGAGTTTTAAAGCTGCTGCAATAGTCTAATCCTTCAGTTCAGTCCTGCCACAGTTTGTCTCTGCCACGTACCCACAAGTCCTTGGTATTGGTGTATGGCCCCTGTGACTTGGGAGTGGGTCCCTCTTCCAGGCTGTGCACCCCCTTGTCCTCTGTTAAGGGATGACTGTGCTATGTCACAGGTGAGTGCCATCCCCCCTGGGTGGTTCTGGGCTGCTGGGCTGTGTAGGGAGGCCCCCAGTCTGCTGAAATGATGGCTGAATGGGGCTTTGTTAATTCACACTGCTCCACCTTCCCAATTCTGGGACAACCAGCTGAGGGTGCAAGGAAGGCTAATGTACATGCACAGTTTTGTGGTGTGTGCATGTTATTTGAAGCACTTCCATCACACTCTGTTGTCTGGGGCAGCTCTGGGCTGTGGGGCTGGCGATGGGCAGGAGTGTTTCCTGTCCACCAGGATGATGGCTGTGAGCAGACACCCCCCTTTTCTTGGGAAGTTGTGGTGTTTAGTGAATTTTCTCAGCCACTGAATTATTGCCTTTTGTCTCAGAGCTCTCTTAGTTCTGCTCTTGTCTTGACCTGCCCAAATTGCAAGTCTTTGAGGCTTTCTGTATTGGGCTTCTTAGAGTAATTGTTTTAGAAACACACAAAAAAAAAAAGTTAAAAAAAAAAAAAAGGCCCTCCTGGCAGATCTAACGGGTTATTGAAATGCTAAGAGAGAAAGCAATTAGGGCCATTAAGGAAAGATCCACGGGGCAGAGAGATCAGTTTTTCTTTGGGATTTGCATATGAGCCTCAGGGCCTGAGCTCTGCCCTTCCCCTTTCTATGTTCACCAGAACTCCAAAAAGCCTCCATTTTTATTTTTGAGTTTTTCTTGCTGTTTTTTGCTATGCCCATCTCCTCTCTGCTGGGCTGGCTGCTCTCAGAATCTCTGGTGTTTGGTCTCAGTCTATCTATGATTGGAGTTTGGATTAGTAGAATGAGTTTCCCATAAGAGCCACCACTGCAGTTCTCCCTTCTCATTCCCAGCACTGACGGCCCCTCCTCCCATTGGCCTGAGCCAGGCAGGGAGGGGCATGGGTCCCCTGGCTGCAAAAACTTACAGATTTTGCTGATCTTAGCATTTCCAAGTATTCATGAGTGTTGTATGAAGTATGCCCAAAGTCAAATTGCTCTGTGGTGTCCAGTCCACCAGTTCCTGGCTTTCTACCTACTTTCCTGGGGGAGTAACTAAAACATACAGCTCATCAATCTGCCATCTTGCCCAGCCTCCTGCATTGAGATTTTGAATCCCTCAAAGTCATCAGTGAGGGTTGGAATCAATTTTATCCAAACTGTTAATGTTGATATGTTGATTTCCTCCCATGAAACATGCGTGTTTTTAATGGCATCTAAAATGGTGAATCCTTTCCAGAAAGTTTTCAATTTACTTTGCCAAGATCATCAGGGGAATCACTATCTGTGACACCTATAGCCTTATGAAATGCATTTCTTCAACCATAAGACCTGAAAGTCAAATTTACTCCTTGACCCATGGGTTACAGAATGGATGTTTTGTTAGTTGGCAAAAAAGAACACTCATCACACTATACATATCCATGAGAGCTCTTTGGTGACCTTGTGCATTGTCAACACGCAGTCATATTTTGAAATGTATCTTTTTTTTTGAGAAAGTCTCAACAGTGGGCTTAAAAATATTAGTAAACCCTGTTGTAAACAGATTTGCTGTCATTCAAGCTTTGTGTTTCCACTTATAATGTACAGGGAGTGTTGATTTAGTTTAATTCTAAAGGGCCCTCAGATTTTTGGAAAGGTAAATGAGCATTGGCTTCAACTTACTCACCAGCTGCATTAGACCCTAACAAGAGAGTCAGCCAGTACTTTGAAGCTTTGAAGCCAGACATTTACTTCTCTTCTCTAGCTAGAAAAGTCCTAGATGCCATCTTCTTCCAATATAAGGCTGTTTTGTCTATACTGAAAATATGTTGTTTTGTATAGCCACTTGCATCAATTACCTTAGCTAGATCTTCTGGATAACTTGCTGCAGCTTCTACATAAACACTTGCTGCTTTGCCTTGCACTTTGATGTTTGTTAGGGAGATGGAGGCTTTCCTTAAATCTCATAAACCAACTTCCCCTACTTTCAAACTTTTCTTCTGCAACTCCCTCTTATCTCTCAGCCTTCATAGAATTGAAGAGAGCAAGGTCCTTTCTGTGGATTAGGATTCAGTTTAAGGGAATTTTGTAGCTTGTTTGTTCTTCTATCCAGACCACTAAAACTTTCTCCAAACAAGCAAAAGGCTCTTTTGCTTTCATATCATTCATGTGTTCACTGAAGTGACCTTTTAATTCCCTTAAAGAATTTATCCTTTGCTTTCACAACTTGGCAGTTTGGTGCAAGAGTCCTAGATTTTGGCTTGTTGCATGCCTTCTCACAAAACTTGATTATTTCTAGGTTTTGATTTAAAGTGAGAGACATGTGGCCCTTCCTTTCACTTGAACACTTAGAGGCCATTGTAGGGTTATTAATTGACCTATTTTCAATATAATTGTGTCTCAGGGAATAGGGAGGCCTGAGAGGAGAGAGAGACATGGGAAAGATGGTCACTGGAGCAGTCAGAACACACATGACATTGATCAATTGTTTACCATCTCATAAAACAATTATAATTGTAACACCAATGATCTCTGATCACAGATCACCATAACAGATGTAATAATAATGAAAAGTTTCAAATATTGTGAGAATTACTAAAATGTGACACAGAGACATGAAGTGGGCACAAGCTGTTGGGAAAATGGTGCTTAAAGACTTGCTCAATACAGGATTGCCACAAACCTTCAATCTTCAATTTGTAAAAACCACAATATCTGAAAAGCAATGCATTTTAGTTTCAAGGCTGCTCTAAGAAATTAACTGAAATTGTTCAACTTAAACAATGAAAATATATCTACTTACAGTTAGAGTCCAGAAAAATGTCCAAGTCAAGTTATCATCAAGGTGATGCTTTCTTCCTGAAAATGGGCTGCCAGTGATCCTTGGCTTCTCTGCCACATGGGAAGGCACATGGCTGCATCTACTGGTCTCTCCCTTGTCTTTGAGATTTCATTGCTTTCAACTTCTTCTGCAACTTTTTCTCCCTCCCTCTGTATTCATTCCATTTATAAAGGACTACAGTAAAAGAATTAAGATCCACTCAGATTGAGGTGGGTCACACCTTAACTGTAGTTAATCTCATCAAAATCCCTTCTTACAATGAATCCACACCCACAGGAATGGAATAAATTTAAGAACATGTTTTTCTGGCATACTTACAGGCTCAAACCACCATACACAGTAAAGTGAATGAATTACTCAGGGTTCTCTAGGGAAACAGACCTGATAGGAGATATATGTGATATATGTAAATATTATGAGATTTTTGTAATAATCATCTCAAGTGACTGTGAGAGTGGGCACATCCAAATTCCATATTGCAGGCCACAAGCTGGAAACTCCAATCAATTTTTTCAATGAATTCCCCAGGAGAAGATGGCTATCTGAAGTAGAGATAGAAATACTCTCTTCTGACTGCTGAACTCATCAGTTCTTCTTTTAAAACCTTCAACCAATTAGACAAGATTTTTCTCATTGTTAAAGGCAATCACCTCAGTAGATTTTAGATTTAATCATCCATAGGTCCAATCACCTTACTGATTATTTAAATCCATGAGGTATTCTCATGATTACAATCAGGCCAATGCTTTGCTTGACCAGACAACTAGACACCATCACCTGGCCAAGTTGACACATGAAAGTATTCATCACAATGAAAGACAATAAAACAAAATGCAATAAAATGAGGTATGCCTGTATTCCTTTATCACATAGGGCAGAATGTCTTATTTCTCTCAAAAGTCACATTGTCAATTATTAAAAGCATTAAAACACAAATTAAGAAATAATACCTGAATATTGTCATTGTCTTCAGCTTTTACAGGGTCACTTATCTCTACATAAGTATAATAAACCTACCCCTAGTGGCAGAGTCCCACATCCCATCCCCATATGCCAAAGCTAGATGGATATAAAATTCCCAAACTAAAATATATAATACCTTCAAATATTCTCTTTAATCCCCTAAAGAAAACAATCTTTGTCATTATATTAATATTACATAGGGTTTTTAAAATTCCTTTTGTCAATATCCGGAAATTTTCTATCCAGAATTTTGTTTAAATTTATGTAGCCAAAGTTTAGATAAAACTAATTTTAGTTTGTTTTCTGCACCCTCCATAAAAAATATG
Organism: Choloepus didactylus; assembly: GCF_015220235.1. NCBI lineage: Eukaryota > Metazoa > Chordata > Mammalia > Pilosa > Megalonychidae > Choloepus > Choloepus didactylus. Next base: position 31,528,481 of record NC_051309.1, read on the forward strand.
TTGCTCTCAAATTTAAATTTAATATTTCCTTTTTAGGACAAAATATATCCATTAACCCCTTGAAAATAGAAAGGATTTCTTTTTTTTACGGGTTCCACAGATTCTAAAGAAATTTGTTAGACAGGATTCAAGTCAATGTCCATGGCTATATCTATCTCCCATACAGAAAGCATTCCAATAAACAGGAGATCATGGCCTAAATAGAAGGGTACAGAAAAAGCTACATAAAAGAACAATCTCTTCATATCAGCATAAACCCTAATGATAAACTTTATTATAATACACTAATATTCAACCAAGAAAAAATTTGGAAAACCACAAGAATTTAGTCACGATAAAGTCAAATGGTATTAAGACACAAAGCAATGGTTATGTCTAGCAGGAGAGGAAGAAAAGTTCCTGATGTTAATTAACTGAAGAACATCAGAAAATCTTTCTCATAAGTTTGTCCTAGAGTAAATCATAATCTCTTCTTAAATCTGCCATGAAGATAATGCTTAACTAGTCATAAAATATCAATTATTTAACAAATACTTATTGAACAATTATGATATAAAAAGTTACAATTTACCAAGTATGGCTATACAAAGTTGAATTTAAAAAATGATGTCTGCCTTAAAATCACTCATGATCCACTAAAGCAAGTTTTATCACTCCTAACTCACATGTACTTTCTATAATTTTAACTTCCATGTACTTTTAATTTAGCCACATAATTATTTTTGAATCTATCTTCCTAACTGGTCTGGATGATGCATTAAAAAAAATATAGAAACATTGCACATTGCAATCACACTGCAATGTTAATAGCAACAGAAGGAAACAAAGCATTGCAATGGGTCAGCAAATTTGGAAATGAAAGGAGGAATATTGAGGTAGATTTTTAGGAAAAGGGAAATTTTAGGAAAAGGAAAACAGTGAATCATGGCAAGACAGGGAAATATAGAGACCATGTTGGCATAAGAGTGAGCCACCCAATTTTATTAAAGTAAATGGGCTTGAATTTGAAAATGCAAACGAGCTCAGAGAAGAGGGAGAAGATATATATTCTGTTATTTATAGACTATTTGGGAAGGATGCAAATATTTTAGATTTCCTACCTCGGAAATAAGTTTCTCAAGTAATTTTGCTGCCTCATTTACTTTTGCTGGCAAGACCTATTCTGTTTTATTTATTTTTAATTGTACTTATTTTCCTCTTAAAATTGTTGTCCTTGAATATGGTGATGCTGAGTTGAAAAATTTAGCTGCAGAAATTCTTCCAGCGACACTAAAGAGAATATTTGTTCTTTTACACATAACTTCGGGGATATATTGATGCATGTTTTCTGACTTTATCAGGTTTAGAATCAAGTCATTCCATTTCAGTTAGGTTATAGACTCTCTCAGCTTTAATGGCATACTCTTCTGCATCTTTCTTACAAAGCATATTCTCTTGGGATGCTTCTGACTTTAAGAAGTTTATTTTTTTTCCGCTTATTTAGTTTTTAAGTGTAAGCATAGACTCTGATCAGGAAGATGGGAAATCTAACTTTGTGGTAGAATTCATGTTCTTTCTATTGATACTATCAATCATGGTGAAGGAGAGCATATTTGAACATTTATTTTAAGATTTGTGAACACAGAGAATGATATAAAATCCAGCAGCATCCATAGCATGTTTTGAGAGCAATTCTGCTGGCAGAAAATTCCAGAATAACTCTGAGTGCCTATGTATTTCTAGGAAATACATTACATGGTCTTCAAACTAGGTGTAAAGAAATGGTGATAAATCACAGACTACATCTTTATGACACCAACTGTTTATTTTACTGAGTCAAACCCAAAGTAAGCTCAGTAAAAGTCTCATGTGGTGACATTAGCCTTTATTAGATGACAATTACAATGAATTTGTCAAGATTTTCTCTTTTAAGTTAATTTTCCTGGCAGTTTTTGCCAAGTTCTGTCAGTAATTTTTTGGGAGTTGTTGGTGTTGGGGGAAGAGTGAGGGAAAATTCTTGAACTACTAATGTTATCAATGTAGTTGTGCTTTCCAAGCAACCACCCTGTAGAACATATATATATATGTTATCATGGGCTTTAGAAATATGCTGATATTAGAACAATTTAACATTTTTTATGTCAATTTGTGTGCAGTTGGTAGAATGGTCTGAATCACAAGGAAAATATTATATTTCTCTTTTGAGCTCTTCTAATGATGTCAGTAACCTGTTGACATGAAAATGCTGCAAAACTATTTGTTGACTACTCCAATACAAATTTATGAATTCCTTAATAATGACTGCAAAATATAAATGCATTTATGGAATTTTGTAATCCAATGTATTGCTCAATCCTATGCCTCTCCAATACTGAGAACTAATGGTCAATAATGTCCATAGTAGCATGAAGTAATTTTTAAACAGTTTAATGAATTGTTAGTCAAATGATTGCCATAGCTCAGGCTCAAAAATGATTTTTAGGGTGAAAAAATACTGTGTGGAAAGCTTAATGTTTTCTGTTATAAAAAATAAAATTATAACTCGATGTAAATGATTATATAATTTAAGAAATATTTTCAAAAGATTAGTGCCATTTCTTTCTAATTGAGCTGTAATTTATAGGCACCAAACTACACAATGCTTAGGTGTACAGTTAATACAGCTGTATTGATGTATTTTTACATGCAAATACACCCAGGTAACCACCATCTAAATCAAGTTGTAGAATGTTATCAGCCACTTAGGAGGCTACCTTATGCCCCCTTCTAGTTGATAATCTCCCAAAGGAATAACCTCTCATTTGACTGCTTCGACTGGTTTCACTTTTATTCACCTATTGAAGGACATCTTGGTTGCTTCCAGTTTTAAGTAGTTATAAATAAAACTGCTAAAAATGTTTCCATGCTGATTTTTGTGTGGACATGGACATAGTTTCCAAAAAAAAATAGGTAAATATCTAGTATTGCAATTGCTGGATCATCTGGTTAAACTAAATTTAGCTTTCTTAAAAAATTGTCTTCCAAAGTGATTGTATCATTTTGCTTTTTTCATCAGTAATAAATGAGAGTTCCTAATGCTCTCAACCTCACTAGCAATTGATAATGTCAGGTGTCATTTTTTAAATTAAATTTTAGCCCTTTTTGTGTCTTATTCTTGTTTTTATTGTTTAGTTGTAGCATCTGAGTCAGTAGCCTAATTTGCATTCTTAGTATATTTGAAGACCCTGTTTGACAAATGAAAACAAACAAACAAAAAAAAACCCAGAGTGAAAAAAATTGCACATATTCATATAATTAATGAGTAAAAGGAACACCATGCTGTTGTTCCTGCATAAAGTTACTAAGTACAATCTCTATTTGACAATATGGAAATCAATTTTATCCTATGTACTAGCCATTAAAAGAAGATAGATACCAAGGGACTGGAGCAGTTTTGGGAAAAGTTTCTGTTAGGTGACCAAGATATGAGGTCTCTTGGGGTTGGAAACCTCCAAATGTAAATCAGGTAAATAGTTAGCCAAGAAGGTCAAAGTGAAAATAACAGTATGTTTCTCCTGGTGGGGAAAAACATGGCCATCAGATAGATAATATTAATTTGAGAACATTGTCAGTGAAATTCCGGTAGTTTCCTTTATCGAAATAAGAACTGTAATCTTTTAAGTGGGAGTTGACAAAAGAAAGACAAACCCCATACTTTGTAAGTAAATGAAATAATTAGACAGATTTCCAGAATTCCAGAGCATGAGGGTTGAAATAAATTCCAAAACATATGAATTGGAGATCATTAAATTGACCCAGGCCTAAAAATGTAGGTTGAACAAGGGTATTTGCCAAAACACAGACAGGGCTAGAGAAATGGATCTCAACAGAACAGATGTTGGGAGGGAAAAGATGAAGCTCCACTTGCTCCTCCTGCCTGGAGCCTGTGTATTTCAAAACATGGTTGAGTTTGGGGTAGTGGGATATGCATCTACTGTCAAAGTTGTAGAAATTGGAGGAAGGAGAAATGAGGCAAAATATTGACTCAAGAATGATAGATATACTCTGTCCAAAGAAGACTGTAGACATGGGAAGAAAACTACAAGGATTTAATACAGTTTATAGCATAAGGGCTTAGTTGAAGTCAGTCATCAATAAAACTAATGTGTATTAAAACTTATTTATATACCAGGGACCAGTCTAAGAATATCACATGAACAGTTTTATACTAATAAGCACTATTTAAACATTTTTGGATGTGATCTAAAATTTTTGGAACATGGCAAGCTACAGGTGAATATAAATTTAAAATAATCAATCTGATTTAAAAGTTATTAAAATCCATAGTAGTCAAAGCCTGAATTTCAAAATTGTTGAATGAGAAAGTAAAATGCTTTAGTTGCAGTAGCCACCAAATACTGTAAATACAAAATAAATTCAGCAGGATAATTTTAGAACGGTCTTTTGCAATGTTCCAAATAAAAATATAATTAATAATGAGAGATTTCTATAACACTGTGTCATGCCCAAGTATCTTCTGGGTACAGTAATGTTTTGTTTTTCTTTTATGCTTCTACATTTGTTTCCTGCTTAACCTCCCTTTATCTAGGTATTTCCTCTGCCTATATCTTTAATATGGTAGAACACATTTGCTCAAAATAACATTGGCCCTTAGCTATAATTTATTGGCCAAAGTGTTGGTACCTGAGGCAATATGAGGCAGTGAGTCTCTGTTCCATAATTTAGACATGGGATGGATAATTTAGATTGTCTCTTTACAATACTGGACATGTTTCTTTTCTTTTCCCCAAATAAGAAACCATATTTAAATGAGAGAGAAGAATGAAACAAGTTACTAAATAGATTCAGGAACAAAGTGTAGAGAGAAACATCATATTCTAGTCCCTAGCAACATTCGCCAATAAGCTCTACCCTCATTCTTAACAACCCTTAAGATTAATTTATTCAATCATTTGGGTATTCCACCTTTCTAATAATTCCCCCAATTTGCTTAAGCTAGTTTAACTCTATCAGCCACTCTCAACAAGCCCAACTTATACAAATTGGAATATCTCTGTATATATTGATTGATATAATAGGTAATTGGAAAGATAGTCTTATGCTATTTAATAGCCAATTAAAGGAGAATGCGGTTGCGTCTGCTGCTTCGGGGTGGGGGGGCGGCCGGTTGCTGAACCCTCGGCTCTCGGCGTTGCTCTGAGGGTACCGGCGGCGGGGGCTCTTTCCCGGAGGCGAAGGCGAGGCGGGGGACTTGGCCAGGTCCCCGGCGGTGGCGTGCAAGGTGTGGAGGGCGGCGAGAAGGGAAAGACAAGACACTCTTCCTCCAGTAGGGGTAGAACAAAAAGGACAAAAGGATCTTTATTCAGGGGTGAGCACAGGTTATATAGGCTGGTAAGAAGGGCGGGGTTTGTTACAAGCCAGTGCTGAGGGGATAAAGGCTAGGATTGGTTCTGAGAGGGTGCGGAGGTTAGGATTGGTTCTAAGAGGGCGCGGAGGTTGTTTGAAAAGGGGCGGGAGTTGCTCTGGCAACGGTGTCTGGCAACAGTGTATGCGCACTGGTGGTGGTGGGAGTTGCACTGGCAACGGGGAGTGTGCGGGCAAGATAAGGGGGTGGGGAAAAGGCGGTTCCCTCCGGCAAGCCTCCCCTAACGGTGGTATTTTGGGTGAGGAAATGGGGCCTGCCTCCGGCCTCACTTTCCCAGGCCTGGGGGGCTGTGTAGGGCGCTGTTTCCCGTGCCCACCACCCTCCCCAGGGGCTGATCAGGTCCCCCAGCCCAGGCCAGCCAAGTCGAAGCACGTAATCAGTATCCCGCAGGAGAAATTCATATTTATAGTTATCTCAATGGCACTTTTCCACATGCAATGCTGTAGCAGTAAAAAAAAAAAGAAGTATCAATTTGGGTCCCCTACAAAACAGATGCTTAGAAAAAATTAGACGTGCAAGAGATTAATTAGAAGAAAGGGAAACTTCTATGAAAGATAGAGAAAAATAGCAGATATAGGCACAGAATAACTTCCCATATACAGATTAGATGCTTAAGGAAAGGAAGAGAGAAGGAAGGAAGATTGGGTAGGAAAAGCTTCATCCTGTGGTATGTCTCTGAGAAAGTCTAAGCTGGGCCAATAGGAGCCCCAGAACAAAGATTTTCCTAAGTGAGGTGGGAATACTGGAGCTCTTCTATACCTGTTGTGCTCAATCATTGGCTGGGACCAATCTTGGGAGTGTATGGCCTTTGCGTGAACTCTGGCAGATCCCAAAGTTATGGAGCTGGTGGCTGTCAGATAACCACAGTCCTTACAGCTGGTTATCCCTTGAAATGAAATCCGGTAGTTCACCTCCAAGACTGCCACAAATATTGATGCCAAAGTACTAAGAAAATGAATTTAATTTTTAATCTAAAAAAGTTAATTGAGACAGAAATCACAAGATTATAATGACACATGGGAAAGTATTAAAGTATTAAGGTATATGGTGATAGAACATAGTAAGGGAAAATGCATGCCCAATTCTAAAAATAATGGAAAAATTAAAATAATAAAATGACTGCTTTTTGAGAAGAATTTCAAATTTTTCTCACATCATATCATTAATGTGTGATCATTGCCATCAATGCCTATCTCTAAAGAGCAATTAACACACAGAAAATTCTGAGAATTTTGTCAGCAATTCCAAGAAGCAGGGTTCCAATGTGTTTAAAATATACCATTAAAGGGAAATGGGAGTTTTATCCTGTCTTATCAACATCAAAATTTATGTTAAATGTATTTGTTAAAAATTCAAAAATGGTGAAATTAAATTACATTTGATTTGTTAAATAAGGCAAAATCCCACAGAAGTACAAGTAGAATATTTAAAGATCACTATCTGGTAAGAAGAAAACAATTGTTATGAGGGAGAGAGGGGTCAATTTATAAATCAATATTCTAGAGTAGTCAGGGTGAGATTCAATTGGAGATACAGTTCATATATGATAGTATGAACACAGTTGAGTGTTTGGGAACCAATGCATGTAGATATAAAAATGTGGTGGGTGTCCATTTCTCAGTGCTTCTATTTTCTAAATGAAAGGCCAACTGGAAAGCTTAAGTTTGGGAGTAGAGCTATTGGATGCTGGAGGAAAGAAAAGAATTCATATGATTGCCACAGGATAGAGAATACACTTGAGATTAGTGGTCTTGTGCTCACAGTGAGTCCAGGCAGCATATTTGTGTTTTCTCCTGTCACCTTCATCTGCTAGGTTGCTGCAACAGGACAACAGGAGAAGTATTGGAATAAACAAGGGATTGTTTCCTTAAAAAGGAAGTTTGACTCCCTGACTAGTGATACTTTCTTTGTCTTCTCTATCCCCTCTTCTGGCTCATGTTTAAATGGTGGAAATGCCCAAAGTGTACATTTCTCCATTTTTCTATTGTAATTTTGCAAATTGTCTTTTTTGGAAAAAAATCAATGACCTCCTATGAAATCACTGGATCAGACCTGCTGCCAAAATCACCAGACCCATGTTTCTAACATTGTGATGACCATCTTGGTCTATATCTATCCAGGCACTTCACACTGGACAAATCACAGACCACACTTGCTATTATTGTCTAGGACTTGCTCCCACTTCAGTCTTCCGTTCTTGATAAATTGGTGAGCCAAGTAGTGGTACAAGCAAGAAATATGTTACATTTCTTACATTTCTCATTTTCTCATAATCATAATCCTCAAATATAATCAGTTATTCAGTAAGCTTTGTTGATTGAAAATAGATATGCATCTTCTCCATTTCCTTGTCCCTGATATAGTTTAAGAACTCATCACTTTAGTAAAATTGAGAGTCTCTTTCCAATTTGTCTTATTTCTTGTTTTATCTGCCTCCAATTTACCAATAAAGTTACTCCCCAAATGATCCTTCTAAGTTGAAAAACTGATCAGGACTCTTCTCAGAGAGTCTCAAATTATGTATGCAAGAGAAACATCCAGGAAGCTTTTTAAAATTATAGATGCTAGGTATTACCTTCAAAGATTCTGATTCATTAAATCTGGTATTATTAAATACTGCATGCAAACAAACATTTTAAATATAATAAAATAAAATGATAAATATAAATATTCTCACCAACCTGGGGTCTTTTTATATCTTCTCTGGTTTGTCAATGTTTTTAATACACAAGGGCCCTAATCCTGGATGCCTGCCAGGAACTACAGATTAAAAAAACTACATCCATAGATGAACCCTACCATAGTTCTAGCTATTAATATTTGAAACCCACTATTGGCACAATTTGATGATGTTAATAACATCTACAAAGTTTATTCACATGGATGGACTGAATATATCTATAGATAGATAGATATGCATATATATAAGCATGTAGCAGTTAGATCATAAATAAGTAAGGGTTTAATTTAGAGACGGCAAAACTGGAGAATAAATTAAGCATTTCCTTCTGGGCTAAGGGCATAAAGGAAGCAATGAATAGCTTTGAATCTAGAATAATTTTGCAAAAAATGATAAGAATTTAGCAGGTTTTTCAATGATGAATAGAGAAAGAAGTGCAAAACCCAGTCAACTTACATTGCCTTTTATCCTATTTTCTTGTTGTTTTGCAAAGATTTTTTAAAACTTCATAAAGCAGATAATTCTTATTTCCTTACCTTCTATGATGGATATTTCCTCATCTATATGAACCATTTTTATTGCAATCCCAATAGGAAGTTATTGGCACAATTTTTTTAATACATCAGGTTTGGTCTGTTTGGGAACTTTCATTTCCAAAGGACAGTGCATTCTCTCTTTGGATTCACCTTGAAAGTACAGTACCTCTATTTTAACTCCCTGCTGGCATAGCAAATAAGCATAATGAAATAAGTCCATTTTGCTAGCTTCACTAAGGAAAATTACTTCTTTCCCTCCTTCCCTATTTCCTTCTTCCTCAATCCATTTGGAAAACTTGACTACAAACTCAGCAATCATGTCAGACTTTACCATGTAAATTGCAGTCTTTAGAAAACTGATCAGGTACTTACAATATATATTTTTCAAGTTGATGCTTTAATAAAAATGATAGTCTGAATGTGAATATTGCATTTTTTAAAAACTTTAATGTAAAGCTTTCTTTCAAAATGATAAATATAAATGTTTCTAAATGGTGGAGCATTTCTACTTTCAGAATATTAACTCATATTAACCTTAAGTACATGTTTCACTAATTATTTTGTAGGACAGTAGCATGTAACAAAATACTTGGAAGCCCATAGAGACTGCAGATGAAATGAATTTGTAGTGGGGGAAATCATACTAACAAATATTTAAATATTGAAAGCACATTCTTTAGTATTTTGTAACAATTTAAGTTATAAAATTTTTATTTTTTGGAAACAAAGGGATAGCAAAGAAGGAGGAAACTATTATGTTGAAATTAATTTATTAATTGAAATATATATTTACTGAGTATCAAGGATGGATATTTTTCAAATTGACACACTATTTGGGGAATCTTGCAGAAACCTATAATAAGGTAAAACTAACACTCATTTAATAATCTCTAAAAGCAAATCATTGTTCTAAAAGACTTTCTACTCTATCTTATTTAATCTTCAGACAATCCTTTGAATATGTACTACTATCCACATTTTGCATTTGAAAATACTGAGGTGCAAATATTTTAAGCAACAAGTCCCATGACACATGATGCAATCTTTGAATTACAATAAAATTAACAATAGTAACTATAGCAAACGCAAATAACAATATTAATAGGATCATTAACTGACAAATATGGTATATATACTATGTGAAAACAGCAGGCTAATTATTTTCAGTGCATTCTTTTAGTTAATGTACATATATCCTTTTCAGATGAGGTCATCCATTAGTCAAAACTGTCAATAATTCATGTGCAAGCAATTTATTAAGGAAGGGAGTACTCCCAGTTAATTTATAAGGGTAACTGATAGGGGAAAGTAGAGGAAGGGTGAAGATGCCAAGCAATTGTACAATCAGGCAAAGTCCTACATTCAGGCTGAGCCTACAAGGGAGGAGAAGGGGGTAGTGTAAAGTTGCAGGCAATTCTATCTCATTGCACAGCAGGCTGGTGTAGCTCCAGTACTTGGGAGAGAGTGGCAGGTGTCCCTTACATTACCAGGAAAATAATAGCAAAATCACAGAGATGCTTGTGGATGAGCACATCATAAAGGCAAAGGATCTGAGGGGATTTAAGCACAGTACTGGCAGTGTTGGTTATGACAATTACAAAGATAGGTACTATTATTAATGCTAATTTATATTTGAGGAAATTGAAACTTAGAGTTTAGCCAAGTTAGGTCACTTGGTGCACATGAAGATAAAGGAGATGAAACCATTGTAACAATCCTCAGAGTCTAATTCTAAAGACCATGTTTTTAACTACTTTTTTCTATTAGTACTTTTGCTACTATGTTAAGTGAGAACATTGATAATTACTGTTCTCTAAAGGTACCAATTGATATTTTGAGCAATGTCAATTGGGGTATCTGATTTTCCAAATGATGATAGGGTTAAATCAGAAATCATGACAAGGGTACCCAGAGGGAGTGTTATGCTCTAAAGATAGTCAACGGAATGCTTTCCTTGTGTGTTATACAATTGTGCATATATTTATGTTAAGATATTTGAGAATGTGGTACCTGTTTCATTAAAATAGAAGAGATATGAGAAGCCGTGCATCCTTACAACAGTGATTGTGCACACTGGTGGTCAGTCAGTGCTACCTGTGTAGTTATTTAGAAATCCAAACCCCCAATTCTCACTTCTGACCAATTCAAACAAATTTTCTATGAATTTGCTACCATTGTTTTTAATTGTAATTTCCATACATAATTGTGATTCCTAATAAGTGTATGTAGTTGTTAAAATTAGCATATGTTAGTTGTGAGCTTGGGTTCCTCAATAAAATTGCCAAATAGGTGGCTAGAATCTACCACTTGTTAGGTGTGTTACTTTAGCCAAATCGCTTAACCTCTCCAAGGTCATTTTTTTTTTCAAAATATGTAGAGATTTTAAGAGTACTAAACTCATAGAATCATGCAAGAATGACATAATACATATCCATGTATTATATTTAACACAGTGTAGTGTAATGTACTTGACAAAGTGCCTGGAATAAAGAAAGCATTCTAAATGGCTTTAAAATTCAAAATCCTTCCAAAATCTATTCATGAGACTAAGAAAATGAAGAATAGACGGGACCACTATCAACTTAATGAAAAGCATTTAGAAAAAAAAATATCATAATCAATGTTGAAAGACTGAATATTTTCACTCTAAGATCAGTAACAAGACAAGGATGGCTGCTTTTACCACTTTTATTCCACGTAAGTGTTGACCACTACAATAACAAAAGAAAAATGAAACAGAAAGGCATACAGATTAGAAAGGAAGAAGTAAAACTTTCTTTATTTGTGAATTACATGACTGACTATCTACATAGAAAATCCCATAGATCTTAAAAAAAATGCATTTCTATATACTAATAAAGAATAAGTGGAAACTAAAATTAAAAACATGATGCCATTTAAATTGCTCCAAATAAAATGAAATACTTAGGTATAATTCTAGCAAAACATACAAACTAAAAATTGCAAAATGCTGGAGAAAGAAATCTAAGTTTTAAGTGATTGGAGAAGCATAGCATGTACATGATTTATACAACTCAAATAAAAATGTCAATACTTCTCAATTTTTTATAGGTTTAATGCAATTCCTCTCAAAATATCATCAAGGTTTTTGCAGACATCAATAGGCTTATTCTAAAATTAATATGGAAATCTATGGGCCTTAGAATAGCTAAAACAATCTTGATGAGAAATAATGTAGGAGAAATCACTCTACATGATATTAAGTTACACTGTATAGCTATAGTTATTAAGAAAATGTGCAATTGAAAGACAGAAACATAGATGAATAGAACGGTATAGGGAACCTAGAAACAGACCCACACAAATATGTTCAACTGATTTTTGAAATAGGTACAATAGCAATTCAATAAGGGATAGCCTTTCCAGCAAAGGTTGTTGGAACAATTAGACATCAATAGGCATATTAGGCTTAAGATATGAATCTTAAGTGAAAATTAACTTAAATAGATTTTAGACTCAATATTAAAATGCAAAATAATTTTTAAAAATGTAAAATTGTAAAAAACAAACAGGATAAAATCTTTTGGATCTAGGGTTAAGCAGAGTTCTTAAACTTGTCACTAAGAACATAATCTATAAAAGGATAAATTAATAAATTGGATTTTATCCAATTAAAACCTTTTCTCTGTGAGAGAATCTGTTCAGAGGATGAACAAATGTGGGTATATATGTATTTGTGCATGCATTTCTGGTAATCATCTTTCTAGTAATTACTTTTATAGAGATCAACCATCTAACTTTAAATACAATCTACTAATCCCTACATTAATACTTTATTTTTTCCCAAAAACCTGATTCTCAGTGAAAATCCAATAAATGAAAACAATGAGGAATTTCACCCCAACCCAAGACACCCCAACCACTTTTACAAACAGAAATACAAGCCAATTGAACAATAAAAACAATTTTTATAAGTAGCAAAATAACAATTTGAAAGTAAACACAGTACGTGCATAAATGTGATATAATAAAAGATTCTTTTACTCATTAAAGGAGGAAGAGAAGCATTAGTAGTGGAGACAGTTGATGAGGAGGGGTACAAGAAAATATTTTTTTAAAGGTATATTCTCCTATTTGCACTGTTCTGTCAACAAGCATTCAGCATTTGTGGGATGCTGTAGTCTTCAAACTACATTTAAAAATAAAGCTACAGCACAGGAAAACAACTTCTTTTCATGTACAATAAAATCTGAACACAACAACACTTCAAAACCAATTGAAATACTATGCAGGTAAAGCAGACTGAAGAGCTGCAGAAGACAGGACCTTTCAACCCTCCTGCTTGGAGAAGATAAGCAAAAAAAATTCTTATGCTAACAGGAAGCAAAATTGAAACATTTTATGTAATGATTTTTCATAGAAACTTTTATTGTGTATGTTATCTTTGCTTAAAATCAGAGTATCAAAGTGTCACTTGCTATAGTATATTTATTTAGTGTGTTTGAGTACAGAAAAGTTACTTTCTTAAAAAAAGTTATTAAAAAAACTGGTGAAACTTTCTAAAAAGCACTTCTGGCAAAAAGTCTTTAGCAGAGAAGTCATTATGAGAAGAAAGTCTGTACTTAAAATTCAATTTATTTTGTTCATTCTTTCAGAAAGCTATTTTCAAAAATATTTTAACAATTTTAGGCATCATCTTTATATGTTGAGAGATTGGTAACTATCTTTCCTCCCATCTTCCCTCTTCCCACTTCATACTTTTTGACAACTTTATTTTTTATGTTTTTCATATTATCAAGGCATAGAATATTTGATTCTTTTATGAACACAATTTGTCATAGTTGTTTAGCTTTGATTATAAAGGTAAATGAATTATTTGCTGTGGTGGTTTGGAGCTATAGGTACTATTGAAATACATGTTCTTAAACTTAATCCATCCCTATGGTCATGAACCCATGGTTAAGTAAGACCTTTTTTAATTTCAATTAAGGTGCGGTCAGCCTCAGTCAGGATGGGTCTTAATCCTATTACTGGAGTCCTTTATAAGAGAATGAAATTCAGACAGAGAGAAAAAGTCACAGGGTGCAGCCAGAAGCTGGGCATCAATGGAATCCAGAAGAGAAGTTTGTGGCCAGGAGAGGCCGCCATGTACATTGCCATGTGACAGAGGATCACTGACAGCCAGCCATAGAATGTTAGTCTTTGGGAAGAAAGCGTCTCTGTGATGATGCTTTGTTTTAGACTTTGTTTTAACCTCAACACTGTGAGCTAATAAATTCCCATTGTTTAAGTCAACCCACTGCATGATGCTTGCTTGAGCAGCCAAGGGAACTAAACCACTTGCTCACTGCATTACATTCTTTTAGGATAAAGTGGTACTTCTTCATCTGTGGATTCAGTTCTTTCTGTTATTTCTGTACAGTTTGCTTTTAATCCATTGAATTTCAAGTTATTCTTCCCTTCTCAAGAAAGCCAATTGTGCATATATTGAATCCCCTTTGACTTTTATAGTTTGCCGCTTTTCTTTCACTGCATTTATCACTTTGCCCTTTTCCATTTCTTTTGATATTTTTTTCTAACATATTTTTGTATCATTGAGTATTTCTGCACTGTTAGCATACTTATTTCTTGGTGAGTTTAATGAGCTTTTTATTTCTGTGTGTTTTTTCTTTACTTTCTTGATTTCTCTCCCATCACCCTGACTATATCACATACTTATGCCCTGTTCTCTTACCTTTACTTTTATCTTAATATTTGAACTGTCATTTTAATTATTCAGAGCAAATATCATCTTCATGTTTTGAGAATAGAATAAAAGAATCTATATGATTGTATTCTATATCCCAGAATTATCTTTCTTTTGCAATATATCTTGTTTATTGTTAAGTGGACTAGTGTATGCTATGTCTCTTTTCTCTTTTTTATAGTGTCGGTGCTTAGGTTCTACATATAATGATTTAAAGTTATTACTCATTTTGGATGATGCGGTTTATTTGCATTAGCTACTTCCACATGAAGAATATTTAAAGGTAGAGTTAGGAGGAAAAAGGAGACTCATTTCAAGAGGACTGTAGCTCCAATTAAAACACATTTTTAGGAGAAACATCTTTATTATACATTCTGGGCTTTTTTTCCCCTGAGGCCTATCTGCCCTCAACTTTATGCCTTTTGATTTTTTGGAGGAAGAGGGATACTAGTTTTTTTTTTTTACCTAGAGAAAAGGTCATTGTAGTATTCAATGAAGTTTCTATATCTAAAGACAAAAAATGTATAGTATAGGAAAAATTTCTTACTAGAGATACCTAACCTTCCATGATAGACAGTAGGAGAGCTTCCCAAGATTTTGTCTGTTTTCTCCTTAAAGACAAATACCACTTGAAGTTAGCAATGACCATATGACAAATATTGGCCAAATATGATCAGAAGTGGCCTGTGTCACTTCTAGGCAAAATCATAAAGAACTGACACTTGATTTGTTATGCATTCTTCCACTGTCAAAAAGAATAAAAAATTCTTGTGTTATATAATAGTGAGATAAGCAGAGTTTCTTTCTCAAGTAAAAGGATCCTGAGTAAAAACGATGAGCAGAGTGTCCTTTCTGTCCCATGTCAGACACTAATTTGAGTGGGAATTTATCTTCTGGATTTTTATTTTTGACACTGGAATTTTGTTGCTGTGGTTATTATTTAGCCTATACTGCCCAAGATATCTTCTGTCTTTATTGTCTTTAATTTTAATACTCTACATTTTATAATCTATTATGGAACATTGGATTGATATAAAAAATAAATGAGCATATCCAGATTTTTACCACCTCTTAAACCAACTGACCATTTATTTATTCTTTAGATACATTTTAAATATTTTCCACATATTAATTAAAATAAAAATAATTAAAATACGGAAAACCTGGTTTTAATTGGAAGAGTCAAATGTTTTTATTCTGAATTGAATAATTTAAACCCTCCATTTAGTAATTTATTTAAATGACATTTTTACCAAATAAGCAAGATTCAAGAATGTGTAATTTCCTATATACTTTATATACCTATATATCTATTTGAAGGGGGATTGGTGATGTATCTTTACCATTTTATTAGAGATAATGAGTAACAAATATATTTTAAAATTTTATCTGATTCACAGAATTCTTCTATCTGAAAACTGGAATGGACAACGAGGATTCTGAACAACTGACACATTTATTACAAAATTTTCAAAGTTTTACAAAACTTTTTGCTGAGATTCTAAGAATTTATTCTAATTTTCCTATTATTGTCTTGAATATTGTTCTGATTTTCTCTGACACAATTCCTCTAGCATACTTTTCCCTGTTTGAAATTTTAACCAAACTCTCAAATCCCAACATAGTGCAAAGTCTTCCATGGCACGTAATCCCAGCTAGACTTGATCTGAACACAGCATGAATTCTCCTTGAAATTTATTCCAACCTTAAAATTATAATTATATGCTATTTCTAATTTTTTAAAAAAATTCGATTTAAATCTGTGTTTGTACATTTTAAGCTTCTTAAGGACATCTATTTATTTAACACATTATGGAATGATTTTGTGAAAAATAAAAGTGATTAACAAATATTTGAGAAATAAAGAGAGTGGGGGAAATGACAGCAATTCCCCTACATGTCATTAAACTACCATTCCAGCTTTTATCTTGAAATATGTAATATGATGATAGCTTTAGTAGCTACATATTTGAATGAATCGTACTATTTTAGCAAAAACATCCTGCCTATAAATATTTGACTTTATTTCAGATTTATGCAATTTTATTGGCAACCAATGGTGTTATTTGTATCTAAATATATCTCTGTGTCCCAGCTTGCCATATGTAATACAGTCCAGAAAGTAAAAATGAAAATGGCTAAGTGTTAGCAAACATATTATGTGTAGAAAGAACGGGAAGTTGGACTATAATGTATTTTCCTTCCAACTCTGTTTGAGGATTGGCCACAAATATTCCAATGTTATCAGTTCCAATTGGACCTTGTTTCTACCTCAGAGTCTGCCATAAGGACACTATGAATGGAAGAGTAATTGAAAAATCACTGACGATCTCCATAGTAGCACATTTCATACACACTGCTTTCTTTGCACTCTCCTCTTGTAAAGCAAAAATATATAGGAATATATAGAAACACAGTCATCTCAAAGTTGATAAAAAGCAGTATTATAATAAAAAACAAAATATCATCCAAAGTGTGGTCCAGTTATTTTACATGCCACTTAAGCATGTACTCCCCAAATTTTAGCAATCCACTAACTACTTTATTAATATTTTGACATATGTTTATACCAACTTTTTCTTTCTATTACCTCTCTGTTAAAGCTTAATTTATTCCAAAGGAAACTTTTAAATCACCGTCAAAGGTTACTGATGGTAAGTAAGTTAATATTTTTAAAGCTCTTAAAACAGTACTTGGAACTCTTCTAGTGCTTAAAAAAGAAGTGAAATGCCAAAAACATTACACAAAGCAGGCTATTTTATCAAGTTACATCTTGATACTGTTTCCTGATAACAACTGGGGTTCTGAGGTCTAGTAGATTCACTTGGTCAAAACCGAATTTGTAAGATGCTAAAGACATAGTAACACCAAACTGCCTCTCCTTTTAAGTAATTAGGATGATGGATACAAAATTTAAAATAGTCTAATCTTCAACACATTCATTAAAACTGATATTATGAAAAGGTTTCTGTAAACCTGCTGAAGTTGAATGTCTTACACACACATGGCAAGAGGGTTCATTGTTTTTTGTTTTTTTTTTAATATGCTTTACAGCTTTTGTGACGCAACAAAGATTGAGAACTGCCTTAATTAAACAAATATTTCACTATCAAAGATTAATTTCATTTACTTATGTTCATTTTGTTTAGTTTTTACAAAGAAAGAAAAGAAAAACTCTAACAGTACTTTTGAGAAGAAAAGTTTTCAAATAACTTTCTTGTGGTACACGGGAGAATTATATAATAGAAATGAACCAGTCTGGATTTGTTAATGCAATTTTAATGAGATATATTCACATACCATATAATCATCTAAAATGTACAATCATTGTTCACAGCATCATTGTATAATTGTGCATTCATTACCACAAACAATTTTTGAACATTTTCATTACTCCCAAAAAATAAGAATAAAAATAAAAAAGAACACTCAAAACATCCCATACCCTCCTATTATTTATTTATTTATTTGTTGTCTTTATTTTCTTACTCATCTTTCCATACCCTGGATAAAAAGAGTTCCAGTCACAGGATTTTTGCAATTACATAGTCACATCATAAGAACTATACAGTTATGCAATCATCTTCAAGAATCAAGGCTACTGGATTGCAGTTCAACAGTTTCAGGTATTTCCCTCTAGCTATTCCAACACACTAAAAACTAAAAAGGGATATCTATATAATGCATAAGAATAACCTCCAGAATGACCTCTCAACTCCATTTGAAATCTCTCAGCCACCAGTATGGATTTTCAAAAAAAAAATATATCAAATATCCAATTAATCAGTATTAGAACACAATGATGAAACATAGAGTTATGGAATGGGGCAGGCCTGGTTTCATACCTTAGTTTCATTGCCGTAAGCTCTTTCACTTTGGTCATCTTCTTTAACCTCTATAAGTCTCAGTGTTACCTGATTTTAGTAGCTTCTTTTAAATATTAAATAAAATAAGAATAATAAGGCAGTCATAGCATACCAGGCATTTTCTAGTGTGTACCAAATATATTGGGTTGAATACTCTCCTTTACAAAATCATATCCATGCAGAATCTCAGAATACAACTTTATGTGGAAATACAGTTTTGCACACAAAATTATTTGTTAAGATGAGGTCACAATAGATTAGGGTATGTCTTAAATTCAATAACTTGTGTCCTTATAAGAAGGTCATATGAAGAAGTAGAGAAATACAATGAAAAGGCTATATGACAATGGAGGTAGAGATGGCTGTGATACAACCACAAGTCAGGGAACAGTAGGGATTGTAAGCAGCTATGAAAAGCTAGGAGACAGCAAGAACAAATTCTCCTACAGAGCCTCCAAAAGGAATAAACTGTTCCAACTTCTTGATTTTGGATTTCTGCCATCCTGAACCAAACTGTGAAAGAATAAATTCTCTCTCTTTTTTTTTTTAACTCACCCAGATTGTGATCATTTATAGCAGCCTTAGGAAACTAATACAGAGCTTGATACTGGAAAATATGGTCCTGCTATAACAAACACCTAAAAATGTGGAAGTGGCTGTGGAATTGGGTAAATCATAGAGGCTAGAAGAATGTTTGGTATGCAAAATAAAAAGCCTAGATTGTCTTACAGAGTCCATTGGTAGAAATATGGAGGTTAACGGTGATTGTGGTGAGGGCTCAGAAGGAAGGGAAGAGGAAGGTAGAGACAGTTTTTATCATCTTAGAGAATACGTATATATTCATGAAGAGAATACTGGTAGAAATATGAATTTTAAAGGTGTTTGTGGTCAGGCCCTATAAGAAGAGGAACATATTATTGGATACTGGAAGAAAGGCAGTCTGTATTCAAAAGTGGCAGAAAACTTGGCTTAATTGTATTCTAATATTGGGTGCAAAATAGAACTTGCAAGTGATAAAAGCAGATCTATAGCTGAAGCAAAATTTGGAAAGTACAGTCTTCTTTCTCCTTGCTGATTATGGTAAAATTCAAGAGGTAAGAAAGAAGAATTGCTGAAGCAAAAAGGAACCCACACTTGATGTTTCAGAGAAGTCTCAGTCTATCCAGATAGCATGCTCTGGAAACAGAGCTAAGGATGAGAGCAGAAAATCCTTTCTTGAAGATATTAGTTGTATGACTTATGGATCCAATCAACCACCTCAGCAGAATCCAGGGTTGTAGATATGGTTGTCCATGAAAGATCTTTGGAGAAGCCTCTTTTGTATTGGCATGGATCCCATTCACATACACAGAAGACCAATCAAATTTTTGAGAAAATTATATTAGCAGAAAGCATGTCAGCTTGGACTGAAGGGGGCAAAGACAGGACGAAATGAGGGGAGGCTGTTCAGACTTCTGGGATTCCACAGGCAGGAATGGGCTGATAGAACCACTCAGCTACAAATATACATTATCCTCCAAAATAACAGAAGAGGGTGAGGTCACCATCTCCAGCAGAGAGGAGAGAGCAGAAAACTACAGAGGATTATTCTCAGGTCTTGAAATCTAATAGAATTTTCCTTGCTGAGTTTGAACTTCTTGGGAGATATGACTCCTTTCTTCCTTCCCATTTTTTTTTCCTTTTGAAATGGGACTGTCTATATTATGCCTGTCCCACTATTGTACTTTGGAAGCATATAACAGATTTTCTAGTTTCACAGGTCCACAGATAGAAAGGAATTTTTCCACACAATGGATCATATGCACAGTCTCACCCATACCTGATTTATGTGGTTTCAAAGATGAGATTTGGAACTTTTTAAGTTGATATTTAGATAAAATTTTGGTCGTTAGTATGGCCTGCTAAATATTACCCACTAGATAGAAATAACTGCAATTTCTTGGCTACAAGCTAGAATGGGGTGAATAATGTAGGGAATGGGAGCTAAAATTATTAATGGAGGCTTACAAGACTGCAGCCAACTGCAATAGGCTTTTTTTAAATAATTCAATTTTATTGAGATATATTCACATATCATGCTGCAATAGGCCTTTAAATCATAAGTTAATATGACCGACAGAAGTGATTCCCAACATGGATGCCATATGCCTTCTAGAAGAACATATCAGTGTCTTTTGAGAGGTGGTATTAGAACTTGATGTTTAGTGTTCTAGTTCATAGAAAAATGACATTCGAATCAGGATGCAAATAGGGACACTGTGTATATATTGGGCTTAGTGTTGCTGTGGGGGAAAGAAGTTAAGAACAACAGTCTCAGAGAAAAATGGGGCAGAGAAGGATGACTGATGGATTTTGAAATTCAGCAGACACTGATTGAGCCAGTAATGGAGCCATGCTGTATATATTAAACTCCTAGCATTAGACACCTGTGTCTTTAAAGTGTGCCTTGCTCAGTTGGTAAAGTTGAGAGGAAACTGCTATTTTGGTCATTAAAATTGTCATAACTTTTAGAATTTTTGTGTGCTGCCTCAGCATCCACCTTACTTTGACTAAGACATTTGCCTTGGCTCTGACCTTTGACTTAGCTAATAAGCAGCTTTCCAGCCCTGGTGCATAAACTATACCAGAGCTCAAACCCACATCTGTAGACACCATACGCACCAGCCACTCACTTCACCCAGAACCCACAGTTTGTCCCATATGATAAGGTAACCATATCCACTGTCCTTGGATCCCCAGGCTCTTTCTCTTTTTACATGTGTCTGCTTTAAACTAACCAATCCTTGATACCCATGGGAAATCTGCTAACCTCCAACTCTGCGCCACAATAAAGACACAAGCCCACGTGTCCATTTTGCTCTGCTTGTGTACTCCCCACCTACTGGTTGAGCCACGCAAACCAATTTTGCTTCCTACCCCACTGAGACCTCAAGCACCCTTCTCTCTGTGGGATCTGTGAGTAATAAACTATCTTTTCCCAAGCATTTTTCTTGGTTTCCCATTGTGTTGCATCTGACCTCCATCCACAACCAAATTTAAAAATACAATTTCACTAGTTCAAAATCATAATAATTGAGCCATAACAGATGAATTAGCAGAAGATATAGGAACATGAGGCCTTAAATTTCTGAAAAAATAAACTTGCTATGTAATATATAGAGAGGCTTAGATAGAGACCAGGGAATTCTTTAGGGTTTTCAGGAATACTGTTTCTTGGGCTTGTCATATACTCTGGCAAATTGCAATGTCTGGTTGAAGCTTGCACAAGAGTAACCTCCAGAATGACCTCTCAACCCTATTGTAACTCTCTTAGCTACTGAAACTTTATTTTGTTTCATTTCTTTTCTCCCTTTTGGTCAAGAAGGTATCCTTAATCCCATGATGCCAGGGCAAGGCTCATCCCTGGCAGTCATGTCCCATGTTGCCAGGGAGACATACACCCCTGGGAATTGTGCCATGTAGGATGGGGAAGGGTAGTGCATTTATTTACAGGGTTGGCTCAGAGAAAGAGGCCTCATCTGAGCCACAAGAGAAGACCTCTGGGGGTGACTCAGGCATAATTATAAGTAGGCTTAGCTTCACCATTGCAGAAATAAGTTTCATAAAACCTTTCTGTTTCTAAGTATTTTGGGCAAAGTCCCCTTGAAGGACTTGAGAAAAAAATGTGAGACTATTAAACTTCCCTACCTGGGAAATTCCTGATATTCTCTCAAGTACTAGGAAATTCAATTTAATAATTCAAGCCCTGAATCTTGAGGCTTGCCCTTATGAAACAGGAAATGATGGCCTATCTAAATAAAGAGGATAAAAATCCAAAAAACATTAAAGAAGTGTAACAGACTGTGGACATACCGGACAAAGACTTAGAGAAAAAAAAAAAAAAAAGATTTTCAGTATGCTGAGGAAGATGAAGAAAAATAATGAGAAAAAACAATTGATATCAGGAAAACAATGACAGAAAAATAGTTATTATAGCTAATAAAATAATTCCACAAATTGATATGGTACAAGATCAAAATGAAAAATCAGCAATGTTTCTATGCACTAGAAATGAGCTATCTGAAGAAGAAATCAATGCAAAATTTCCATTTACAAATAGTATCCAATAGAATCAAATAACTGGGAATAAATCTAACCAAGGTTGTAAAAAAACTTCTACAAGGAAAACTGCTGAAAGAAATTAAAAAGACCAAAATAAATGGAAGGGCATTCTATGCTCATGGATCAAAAGGCTAAATATCATCAAGATGTCAATTCTTTGTTTTCATTCATAAATACAAAATTTTATTTGCACTTCATTAATATAGAAAGACCACAAGTCTTCTCAATATCGCAACACTCAAGACAGGTTGAGTTATTCAAATGCGTAATTACTTATTTACCTTGACTAATCATAACAGGGAAGTTTAATAAAATATATACCAAAGACAGAGTTCATAAATTCATTCCCAGAACCATCCCACTCCACCCCCACTCCCCCAAAAATGTGCATGGTTGAGACCTACTAGGAAAAAGGTTTCCCAGGAGGGAGAAGTGCTGTTATTATATTACAAAGGCACAGAATGTTTAGGCAAATACAGGTAGGCTCTTTTGTGTAATAAAATCTATCTCTTTAAAATTCCTTTAAACAGGATTTGTTCAGACAGCAGCATTGTTTCAAAATCTACTATAGTTTCAAAAAAACTTTGTTGCTGAATCTCTGTAGTTCTTAAAAGTACAGGGTGTGTACATCAGGAAACCATGATGATGATTCTGCAGCCTTAGATCAAGCCCAATTCAATCTCTCTAAACTAGTAACATTCTACCATTACATAACATTAATAAATAATCTTAAATGATAGCTGTAAATGGATCTTAGCTTTGTGGCAGAAATAATCCAATATTTCAAATATGTTACAGCTGGAGATAAAACGTGTTGTAAATAAAGAAAAAGCACTTTAAAATAATGTTTTACAAAAAGTCTTTAACAAATGTTCTTTAAAACAGTAAGCAAAGCACCGTGTTCTCTCTTCTCATCAGAATATCTTCTGTCCTCATAATATGATTAACAAGGACAATTGTATTATTTATTTCAAGAAATATTATACCTTGCCTTTCTCCCATTCTTCATATTCGAAGTCCTATGTTTCCTAGTGTATGTGCCCTACACACTGGGGTCATGAAAGAAATATAAATAAGGAATTTATAAACAAAACTTACCCTGGATTGTGTATTTGCATATTTACAAGTTAGTGTATAGCTCCAGGAGCCTGGTCAGTCTGGGGGCTCCACGTTGCAGCTGTGCCTCAGGACCAGCTCCCGCACCCCTGTTGCTGCTGCCACTGATGCCAATTCTACCTGAAGTGATTTAGAGATTCAGCACAATCTCAAAATTCCAACAGCTTTCTTTGAAGAAATGGAAAATCCAATCATCAAATTTATTTGGGAAGGTAAGGGGCTCCAAACAACCAAAACCATTTTTTAAAAGTAAAACAAAGTTGGGGTAGTCACACTTTCCAATTTTAAAAACATATTACAAAGTTACTGTGGTCAAAACAGCATGGTTATATCACAAGGACAAATGTATAAACCAATGGAATTGAATTGAATATAGAATTCAGAAATCAACCTTCACATATATGACCAATTGATTTTTGACAAGGTGCCAAGTTTGTTCAATTGGGAAAGAATAGTCTATAACAAATTGTTCTGGGAAAACTGGATGTCCATATATAAATAAGTTGTGCCCCTACCTCACACTATATAAAAAAATCAAGTCAATTGGATCAGAGACCTAAGTATAAGAATTAAGTCTACAAAACTCCTAAAAAGCATCTTCAGGGCCTTGAGTTAGACAAATGTTTCTTATACTTTATACCCAAAGCACAAAAAATAAAAGAAAAAATAGGTCATTGAGACCTCATCAAAATTAAAAAAATGTTGTACATCAAAGGAGTTTGTCATAAAAGTAAAATGATAACTTACACAATGGGGGGAAATATTGGGAAACCACATATCTGATAAGAGTTTAGTATCAAGGCTATATCAAGAAATCCTCTTGAATTAACAACAAGAAGACAAATAGCCCGATATAAAAATGGTCAAAAGCTTTGAATAGACCAAAGAGGATATACAAATGGACAAAAAACACATAAAAATATGCTCAATATCATTAGCCATTACAGAAATGTAAATCAAAACCACAATGAGATAACAATTCACACTCACTATGATGGCTATTATGAAAAAAAATAAAAAATTATAAGTGTTGGGGAGGACGTGGAGAAATAAGAACACTCATTCATTTTTGGTGGAATGTACAATGATGGAGCTGCTGTGGGAGATAGTTTGGCATTTCCACAGAAATTTAAATATAAAATTACCATGACTTGGCATCCCTACTTCTAAATATATAACCAAAAGAATTGAAAGCAGGCACTCAAACAGATATTTGCACACCAATGTTCGTAATGGCATTCTTCACAATTGCCAAAAGATAGAAGCAACCCAAGTGTCCATCAATTGATGAATGAATAAACAAAATGTGCTGTATATACACAATGGAATATTATTAAGCCATAAAAAGAAATGAAGCTTTGATATGTGTATGAATGAAACTTGAAGACATCATTTTGAGTGAAATAAGCCAGACATGAAAGTTCAAATACTTTATGATCTCACTGGTATGAAATAATTAGTATAAGCAAATTCATAGAGCCAGAAACTAGAATGTACCCTACTAGGGTATATTCAAGTAGTAAAACCTGATAAAGGAAAAATAAGTATTAATGACTGAAAAAAATCAATAAAGGTGGTTTTAAATAAAAGAAATATTCTTGACACCATTAATATTTACATATGGTAGGCTGATGTAAGTGATGTAAATAATGTGAAACAAAACATTCATCAAATTGTTGTGTGTTTTCTAGGCCCAGTCACATGCCAATACCTAGAAATATATAAAAATCAATTGGACATACCCAGTGTATGCCTTTCCAGAGATTACAATCTAATGGGAGACAGAGATTTGAAGAAAGTGGTTAAGTAAATATTGATTTTATTGTAGTTGTACAAAGCACAGTAAAGGAAGAATAAAGTGTAAAATAGAAGCATATTACAGGGTATCTAAATATTAACATATATTCTCCATTTCTCAGTTCTCTATTTTAAATCAATAACAAATAATTTAGTAACATAGGAAAAGCCTTTAGGAAACGAGACTTTAAGAACATGAAACCAGATATGAAAACAAAATAAATGTACTTTGTGAATTCAATCTATGGGTTTTATAATGACTCAAACATGAGATTGTATAGCTGTTGTCCTGGAGTTGAGGTGGGTGCAGATGTGACACAATTCCCCAAGAGGGTTCTGCAGACCAAAGTAACAGCTTCAGCCTGGGGAGGATCATCTCCATTAAAAAGAGGTTGTAGGATATTGCTGAATTGAAAGATAACTGTAAGTGGGAATGAGTAAGGCAAGGTTTCATTTTTTGAGAAAAATGCTCAATTTATTCAATAAAGAAGCAGTCAATTTGAGATTTTCTAAAGCTATTGACAAATTGCTACAAAAATAATCCTAGCATCTACCCTTTCTTGAGTGCTTACTACATGCCATGTGCTATATTAAGCACACAGATTTAATTCTTATAATTATCCCTTCAGTGAAGAATTATCCCCAGTTTTGCAGTGAGGAAACTGGGACTCAGAAGTTGTTTAACCTCTAAGTGACTTGTTTTCATGATCTGTAAAATTAGTCATTGATATATGTTCTAGTTTGCTAATGCTGCCAGAATGCAAAATACCAGAAATGGATTGGCTTTTATAAAAGGGGGTTTATTTGGTTACACAGTTATCATCTTAGCCCATAAAGTGTCCAAGGTAAGTCATCAACAATTGGGTACCTTCACTGGAGGATGGCCAATGGTGTCTGGAAAATCTCTGTTAGTTGGGAAGGCACATGGCTGGCATTTGCTTCAAAGTTCTGGTTTCAAAATGGTGTTCTTCAAAATGTCTGCAGCAGCTTCCAGTGGCCATCTTCAAAATTTCTGTCTCAGCTCCAGCGCACTCTGACCTCCTTCTGTCTGAGCTAATGTAGTGCTCCAGTAAACTAAACAAGGCCCACACTGAATGGGCAGGGCCATGCCTCCATGGAAATTATCCAATCAGTTATCACCTACAGTTGGGGGTTCACATCTCCATAGACCCTGAACCAATAGGTTCCAACCCAATCCACACTAACACTTCTGTCCCCACAAGAATGCATTAAAGAATATGGCTTTTTCCAGGGGACATAAATATACAAGCCAGCACAATATATAAGGGCTCTTCAACCTCTAACATATTATATTAAGCTAAAATTATAGTTTAATCATACCAAATTGTGAAAGGAGAGGTTTTTTTCTCTTAAAACTCTGGATTAAACCTAAGAAAGTTGTCAACAGCCAGGGCAATATCTATCAAAGTATAAGAATATTCACAGAAGAAAGTTTAGTTTGAAGTTACTGCATAAGATGTTAAACTGAGTTCTCCCTAGAAATTAAGACCAGGGTCAAAAAAAGTTTAGCTCTGAATCTAAGATTCCTGAAAGAAATGTAACATGATAAATGAGAAATGCAATAATAGAATTACAAGAATAGTGCTGAGGTATCCTAGAAGAGGATAGGATTTATACTTTGGGGATTAGGAAAATAGCAAAGACATCATTGAAGGATGAGTCAACAGCTGATCTGGACACTGAAGAATGAATAAGAAGAAGGAAATCAAAGAAAGAAATTGAGATCTATTACTCTGGGGTTTTTGTTTTCTTACCCTGGAAACTTTTAGAATATGTAAAATTATCTACTGAAAGAAATTTGGGGAGTTAACAAAATTCTAGCATTATTTAGTTTATCTTACTGGAAGCAAGAGGATCATCATGAGATTAATGGAGGGAGAAAAGATGCATATGGGAGACAGTTGGGGAGCTCAGAATAATTGTACTATTCAACCATTTGGTTGGTGAGCAACCTTGACAATAGGGTATAACAAAAATTAGTGGCTAATTTAGTCTTTAAATCTGTGCTTCTGTTCTTTTCATTTTAGTGTCAACATTTTCTTTAAATTGTAATAAAACATTTTAGATTGACCCCTTTGTGATAGTATTGAATTTGTAAACAAATAATTTCTGGAGTTGGATAGACAGATCACATGCCAGAATGCCTCTTATTAAAGAAAACTTCAGTTTCCTGACCATTCATTAAAAACCTAAAAGTCAGCAAAATTAGTATCTAAAAAATTTCTTATTAGTCAGAAAATAAATATTTGTGTTTCTTCATATATTCTACCCTGACATAGCAAAATACTCTGGTCTACCTATACATTTGAATACAGGTAATTACCATTTCTTTTGGCAACTGTGGAAAAGCTTATTAGTTCAGATACATTAACTCTCTAAAGAATGAATTGAAAACAATAGTGAAAAACTAATAACTAAGTTATTGGATAACTGGGCCCAGAGGAAGGAAAATCTGTGAATTTCACTGAATGCAGTTGTGTTTACAATCCTACATACCAACTATCAACTGCCTATGAAGAGGAACAGTTTAGATTATTGCTGACATTTAGAAACATAAATGGATTTGAACGAACTTGAACTAGTTAGTAATCATGGCAACTGGAGATTGCTGAGCAGAAATTGTTTATTTGTTGATAAAATATTACAAATATTGGAGAAATTTTGGTAGCTCCTGCTTCTTGCTATAGGATTTTTACTGGAGAATTAGAATAGCTTAGATGATTTTGACATGAAATGTAATGTATTAACATCCTTCATGTGACAAATATAGAAAATAATATCTAATGGGGTACATTAAATCTCCCCCTTGATAAAATGGAACTAAACTGATATTTCTCATTGGATGTTCTATATTCTGCACCTCAATTCATTATTAAAAAAAGAAAATTATAATTTGCACTAGGGAAAATATCAAAAAACACTTTGGAGAGAGATAGTAATTAAGACTGGGAACACAATTATTTTTTCTACATGCATAGTAATGTAAATATAAGTATTTTCCTAATAAATATGTATATATGTGTTTTTCTCTGGTGTTTATGAACTATCTTTGAATCAGATATTCCTGATGTCTAAAGAACATCAGATTTGTAAGGGCATCATTTCTTCCAATATTGGATAAACACTACATAGCCTGATTCTGAATTTTAGATTCTTTAAGCATTTGTATGAAGAATGGTCCAATAGATATTGCACTAGTTATCAGGAAAAGGCCTAGATGAATAAGTTAAGGGCATCAAGAGTATAAAAGAAAAGTAAATCAATATGCTTAATCTTTGTCATTAATGAAGTTGTCAGTAAATTTTATGATTTTTAAAGTGATAGTGAGGGTTTTACCAGAGAGAAAATGTAGATTCAGAAAATCATTATTCATCTTAATGAACTTTCTTTCCAAAACCTTCTCCTTATCCCCATTATCTAACATATATAGAATACCAATTTGTGTATCATAGATATTCAGCAAATTTTTATAATAAAAAAGATGATTATATTAACTTCACCAATTTAAATGTGTTCTGTAGGAAAAAGTGCCATTTTTGTTGCCTCAAATCAACAACGTTCAATAGGTGAGAAGTGTGTGTCCAGAGACTTCAATGGGAGCTAATTTAGGCAAAGGACCAGCCAAGTAACACTTGCATAGAAGGTTGCATCAGTGGCCCATGCATTAGACCATTCAACTTTTCTGATAAATATTAAGTTCCAAATCTTTATGAGTGGGAGGGAGAGGTATATAACATTGATCAAATACCTACTGTTTGCCAAAAAGAGTGAATATATACTGAGAGCTTACTGTAGGTCAAGCAACGCTCAGAGCAATTTAGATATGTTCACTCACATCTTCATATCAACCCTACAAGGGAGGTTCTGTGATTTTTGCCATTTTACAGAAAAAGACAATAGGGTACAGATTAAAGTTAACAAGGTTAACAATGTTAACAATTTGCAAATCCAGGATTTGAACTCAAGAAGGTTAGCACCACAGTGCAGATCCTGAGCTTTCAACAAATAGTGGAATTGTTTTTCATTTGTCCAAAGTCTCATGACACAGTATGCAATTTGAAGAAAGTAATTGAGTTTTTAGACATTTATTATGTATTTACTTTTATTGAGAAATAACTTATATGGAGTACATCCACACATTTTAAGTATACACCTCAATAAAATTTTACATAGGTATATACCCACGTAACTCCCATTAAGACAAAGATATAGAAAATTTTCCACAGCTTACAAAGTTCATTTTTGCCTCCTTGATCTTCAGTACACATGTTCAAGCATGGCCATTTCTCTGATTTGAATAGTCCATAATTAGTTTGCCTATTTTTTCTTCATATAAGTGGTATTATATACTATGTGCACTTTTTCTGTTTGACTTAATTTTTTCAACATTTTGTCTGTGAGATTCATCTATCTTCAGTGTGCATTGGTAGTTCTATTTTGTGGTATATAATCCATTCACCTTCATTATAGGTATAACCTTTCACTTTGTTTTAACCAATAGAATATGGCAAAGATGAATGAGTGTCAATCTCATGACTACCTTACATTATATGACTCCACCTAGCTGGCAGATTCTCCTTGCTGGCTTGATAGAGTAAGTCACCATTTTGGTATGACCACATGGCAAAGAATTGCAGGCAGCCTGAGCCACAAAGTCTGAGGGAAAAAAAAAAATCTGAAGCTCTCACTCCTACAGTCACAAGGAACTGAATACTGCCACCAACCTCCTGAGCATGAAAGAAGACCCTAGTCCTAGATTCAAAACTCAACCTTGGAAAACTCTCTGATTGTAGCCTTTTGAGACCTTGTATTAGTTAGGGTTCTCTAGGGAAACAGAATCAATGGGAGATATCTATGAATATAAAATTTATAAAAGTGACCCACACAACTGTGGGTATGCATGAGTCCAAATTCCATAGGGCAATCAGCAAACTGACAACTCCAATGAAGATGTTTGATGAACTCCTCAGGAAACAAACTGGCAACTTTGATGAACTCCTCAGGAAATGAACTGGGATCTTCGACAAATGTGTTCGATGAAGTCCTCAGGAAATGAACTGGCAACTTCAATGAACTCCTCAGGAAATGCTTCATTGGTCAGCCAAAGAAGAAGTGAAGGTCCTCTGTCATGCTCAAAAGTCTTCAACAGTTTTATTGGATTAAATCCAGCCAACTGCATTGTCTTATTGTGGAAGACATGCCCTTCATTGAGTCATCAGTCACAGCTGCAGCCAATTGACTGCAGCCCCTTTCTGGGATATCCCTGAAGGACAGTCATAATGGGAAATCCTCCCAGTGGGCAGAACTTTGAGAAGTGCACCTGGTTGCTCACCTTGCTTGGAAGGAGAACTGGCCAGAGGTGCATTTGTATACTGATTCAGGGGACTTGGAAGGAACATGATTGGAAAATTAGTGACAAAGAAGTCTGGGGAAGGGGTATGTGGATAGACCTTTCTGAGTGGGCAAACAACATGAAGATATTTGTGTCCCATGTGAATGTTCACCAAAGGGTGACTTCAGCCAAAGATGATTTTAATAACCAAGTGGATAAAATGACCCATTTGGTGTATACCAATCAGCCTCTTTCCCCAGCAACTCCTGTCATTGCCCAATGGGCTCATGAACAAAGTGGTCATGGTGATAGAGATGGAGGTTATGCATAGGCTCAGCAACATGGACTTCCACTCACCAAGGCTGACCTGGCCACAGCCACTGCTGAGTGCCCAATCTGCCAGTAGTAGAGACCCACACTCAGTCCGTGATATGGTACCATTCCCCAAGGTGATCAGCCTGCTGCCTGATTACATTGGACCACTTCCATCATGGAAGAGGCAGCAATTTCTTTTTACTGGAATAGATGCATACTCTGGATACAGGTTTGCCTTCCCTGCATGACATGCTTCTGCCAAAACTACCATCCATGGACTTACAGAATGCCTGATCCACCATAATGGTATTCCACACAGCATTGCTTCTGACCAAGAAACCCACTTCACAGCAAATGAAGTGAGGGAATGGTCACTTGCTCATGGAATTCTCTGGTTTTAACATGTTCCCCATCATCCAGAAGCAGCTGGGTTGATAGAATGGTGGAATGACCTGTTGAAGACCCAATTACAGTGCCAACTAGGTGGCAGTACCTTGCAGGGCTGGGGCAGTGTTCTCCAGGAAGCTGTGTGTGCTCTGAATCAGTGCCCATTCTATGGTGCTGTTTCTCCCAAGCCAGGATTCATGGGTCCAGGAATCAAGGGATGGAAACAGGAGTGGAACCACTCACTAATCACCCCTAGTGATCCACTAGGTAAATTTTTGCTTCCTGTCCCTGCAAGCTTAAGCTCTGCTGCCTACAAGTCTTTGTTCCAAAAGGAGGAGTGCTTCCACCAGGAAATACAACAATAATCCCATTGAACTGGAAGTTAAGTCTTCCACCTGGCCACTTTGGGCTTCTTATGCCTCTGAATCAATAGGCAAGGAAGGGGGTTACCATACTGGCTGGGATGATTGATCCTGACTCTCAAGGGAAAATAACACTGCAACTACACAACGGAAGTAAAAAAGAGTTTTCCTGGAATACAGGAGATCCCCTAGGGCATCTCTTAGTACTACCATGCCCTGTGATTAAAGTCAATGGAAAAATGCAACAACCCAATCCAGGCAGGACTGCCATGACCAAGAAACTTCAGGAATGAAGGTTTGGGTCACTCCACCAGGCAAAGAGCCACGGGCAGCTGAAGTGCTTGCTGAGGGTAAATGGAATGTGTAGTGGAAGAAGGTAGTGATAAATACGAATTGTGGCCATGTGACCACAGAAATGAGGACTATGATGGCGTGAATATTTCCTCCTTGTTTTGTTATGAGTATGTTTGTATTTGTCTGTAAATCAAATATTTTTGCTTTCTTCTCTGTCCTATCCCCTTATCATATGGCATTAGCTGTACTGTTCACTTTGCTGTATTTAAGCTAAAGGAAAACAATTTTAAGAGTTAATGTCACCCAAGGATTTGCACCATATTCTGGGGAGATTTAGTACATCTCCAGTTGTATGCTGCACAACAGAGTATTGTTAGGTGAACTATATGTCTGTTATTGTTCTCTACTTAGAGATAAAGTATGGTTTTAGGTAATGTGTGTAACTGCCAAGTTGACAAGGGGTGGACTGTGATGGTTAGGTTCATGAGTCAACTTGGCCAGGTGATGGTACCCAGCTGTCTGATCAAGCAAGCACTGGACTAACCATTGCTGCAAGGACATTTGTGGCTGGTTAGTAAACAATAATAATGAAGAATTAGATCAGCAAAGTAAGGCATACACATAAAAATGGCTTGGTTGATAAATATAAACTAGAAAGCAAACTCTTTACATGCCACACAATAGTTCATATAATTGTTCCTTCTTATTTTAAAATCATAGTATAGTGATAATGATGGAAAAAGCAAAAATATAGAGCCATATGAACATTTCAGAGAAGGAAAATGTAGAAGAAAAAAATGATTGCTAATATAAAAAAAGCTGAGGTAGTAAAGTTTATAAAACAGCACACAACAGCATCACAAAAGTTTTGTAATACACTAAAGAGCTTTAGGATATTGTTTTAATCATGTGCAGTGAAATTAAGGTGTCATTATGCATAAGTGACCAGAGAAAAACTTTATTAAAACTTTATGCAAACTGGCATAATACTAAATGCTGTAGTTGTAACTTGTGCAATAAGTACTATTAATTATTTTTATTAGCTTTGGAGTCCTCAAAATAGAGAGAAATATAAAATTCTCCTGCAAAAAATCAACTTTTTTCCCTCTGAAAACTTAGTTTAGTAATTGACCATGGCCAATTTTTGAAGAAAAAAAAAAAAGAGATAAATCAAACAGAAAAATAGCAAAGCATTTCAATGTGAAATACACATGAGAAAATAGAAGTTTTTAATAAACATTTTAATAGATCATGAATCTCAGTAGTAATCAGAGAATTTGAGCTAGAATTGTTACTTTTTAATTCATTGGATTGACAATATGCATTTATTTATTTATTTATTTATTTATTTATTTATTTTGTATAAGAAATCAGAATCTATTAAACCAAAACAATTTTGTTTTTCTGTATTTATAATGGAGAAACACAAACATGTACCAGAAAAAAAAAATGTATAAGCATTTCACAGACATATCTTTATTTATAATGAACACAGTTTAGAAGAAACAAAACAAAACAAAACAATAGCTATTTGTTTTAGTTTCCTAGGCTGCTCCAGGAAATACCATGAAATGGGTTGGCTTAAACAATGGGAATTTATAAGCTTTCAGTTTAAGTCTAAGAAAATGTCCAGTTCAAGTCATCATCAGGGTGCTGCTTTTTTCCCAAAGACTGGCTACTGGTGATCCTCTGCTCCTCTGCTACATGGCAAAGCACGTGGTGACATCTCTTGGTTTCTTCCTTTGGGATCTGTTTCAGCATCTTGCTTCCTATGGTTTTCCCCTTTCTGTCTTGCTTCATTTATAAAGGACTCCAGTAATAGGATTAAGAACCATCCTGAGTGAGGCTACTGAAGCAACCTCATCAAAAGGTCTTGCTTACAATGGCTTCACACCCACAGAAATGGATTAGATTTAAGGACATGTTTTTCTGGAGTGTATACAGCTTCAAACCACCACACGACGAAAGGAAAGATAATTTGCTCCATTTGAGAGAAGCAGCTCTGGCAGTTTACACATATTTCCATACTTGAACCATGTTACTCAGCTCCCACATCTAATTAACCCTGGCCTTCTGCTTGGGATAGTTATTGGGCTCTTAGTTGAGCTGGTCCAATTATTCTGACCCATCTAAATTCTATCAGGTTCTCTCACAGGGAATTTAGAAAGTAATGTGTTCAGAGAGATAGGCTACCAATTACAGCCTTAGGAAAAGCAGAGACACAGAGAAACCAAGTCATCATAAAGGCAGACTATTTACTACAATAATGGGTATAGCTTACACATATGTAGTGCCTGTTCTAAGCAGTATGTGCATGTGTATTCATTTGATACTTACAACAACTTTTTAGATAAGTGCTATTTTTATTCCCATCTTCTTTACAGATAAGAAAACTGAAGTCATATAGTTTTCCAAGATCCCAGACCTAAGAGATATTGGAGTCAGGCTGACTGAATCTGGCATCCATGTACTCAACCACTCTCAGCCTCTCCCTCTAGAGTTGCCTTAATCCTTTAGATCTGCTGTGCATCCTGAATTTTGCTCCAAATTGATTTATTTGAGCTCAGATTCTCCCCTTTACTTCTTTCCAATGTGTTCTTAAAACAATCTCCAATTAAAAAGGCTGAGATTCTCAAGCACAATTAACAATCTCCAATTAAAAAGGCTGAGATTCTCAAGCACAATTAATATAGGAACTTTTTTTCAGATTAAAAATAAATAAAATAAACAAAATCCCCTAAGATCAACTAGTACTCAACTTGAATAGAGTTTTCCTAAAGTTAACAAAATAAAAGCCACAAGCTCCTTATTTTTACCAGTCTTAAGAATTTTAAAATCCAAACATTAAATATGAACTGAGATAGAACAATTGTATTAATTGCCCCTAATTTTTAATCCCAACTCCAATCTATCACCATAATCAAGTGATTTTTTAGTTCTCAATAAAGAGAAACCTGGACTTGTGACCTGTTCTGGCATTAGAATATGGCAAAAAGTGACAGTGTGGCTGTTCTGAATATAGGCCTCACAAGGCCTAAGATATTTCCAGTTGCTTGCTCTTGCATCTTTGCCTTTTGAAATTAACATGCTTGTTTAATCAACTAAATTTATGTAGAGAAACAGAAGCTGAAGCAAGTTGCTCCAGGCAAAGACAGCTGACCTAGAGATGTTTGAGTTGCTATCAACCCGACAGCCAACTCCCAGACAAGAGTAATCCCACACAAAATTAGAAGAAACTCTCAGAAAAGAACTGTCAGATGTGAGCTAAATAAATGTGTATTGCATTATGCCACCTTATTTTGGGATGGTTAAGTTTTTAGCATTATCATGACAACATGTAGCTGATACAGATTGATATCAGTATAAATAAAATCTAAAATAGATGGCTTCAGGGATGGGCAGAGAGAGAGCAGAAGCTGAAAAAATAAGGAAATGAGGCTGGAAAACTGGCAATCTATGTTATGTACTGGTGAAACAATGGGTAACTTTTGCCTGCGATGTCTTGAAAGGTAGAACCTGTACATAATGAACATAACTTGTGATGGTGTGACATTGAAACTAAATCATCAATGTTAGGTTTAATAGAAAGACTTAGACTTATGTCTGGCTCCACATTTATATGTTTGTGGATATTGATTCCAACAACACTGATGTAAAGACAAATAAAGAAAATATGTAGAAAATGTATGAATAATTTTAGTAGTTTGCTAGAATAATCAGAACCTAATTTTTAGTAAAAATGCCAGTGTATGATGCTTAAATGACAATTTCAATGAAGTTTCATTGGATAGCCCTATAATGCTGTGCTGTTCATATCTGTTTTAAATGACTACCTGTTAAAATTATGTTAGATTCTGAAAAGA
Source organism: Choloepus didactylus (assembly GCF_015220235.1). NCBI lineage: Eukaryota > Metazoa > Chordata > Mammalia > Pilosa > Megalonychidae > Choloepus > Choloepus didactylus. Next base: position 31,564,262 of record NC_051309.1, read on the forward strand.
ACTAATATTTTTCATTGTGGATTTAACTATTGATCATCTGTGCAGTATCAGTGGTTGTGAAGTACCCTGTGCAATGTCTATACATGGGGCTTGAAAACAATACAATGATACATATATTTATAGTATATATTCTTATGTTCAGTTTATCAAATAAAATCCATTTTTCACTTGATTTTATGTATCCAGGTATTTTATAGAAGCCACCTTTTGTGTAACTTAGCTTTATATAATATTGTACTTATTCTAACCTCTTCAACTTCTATTTACTGCCATTTCACCCAGAGAACAGAACCTGTATTTCCTATATTTTACTTTTGGAAATTAGCAGTGCTCAAGAAATATAGGATGATTTAATAGAAACTGAATTGAATTGAACATATTTTAGAACAGTCACTACGCAAGTCTGACTGTGATAGAGGGCCGATATTGGGTAGGAATGGAAAAAAGAATGGCAATGGTAGATTGTGGCAAAAGTCTATGGCTTCATTAAACACTTTGGCATTTTTTCAAAGAAGCAATAAATAGTTTGATAGGCAGGAATATAAATAAGGTTAAAAGCAAACAAACAAAAATCCTAGTGGTTCTTGCTTAATAGGAAAGTGACATGATCATTAATCTGGCAACAGTGTACATTATTTGGAGGGAGTAAAGATTGGAAAAAGGGGCAGTAAGTAGGAAGATATGGTAGCTGTCAGATATAATATAGAATTATTATTATTTAGGATTTCTGATGGAGTGAAATAGCATGCCAAACCCAGATAAATTAAGGAGAATTCAATAAATGGATGATTTACAAGTGTTTGGGCATGATTCAAAGAAACAATGTAGTCCCTAGTGGCCAATCACAATGAGGAGAATTGTCATTGCCATATTTAGGCTTGAAGGGATAGGGCAAGGTAGCATTTGCAGGAACTAAACTTAAAAGGGGCAACTATATGGGGAACAAGCTGTGGCTTCCAAGGATCACAGCCTACCCAAGGCCACCTGACAATGTTCTCCCACCCTCTGTTCTTTGGCAGATACTTCCCATTTGCTGAATCCACACAGAAGCTGAAGTGAAAAGAAACCCATTGGTGCCATGCATATTGGATACTCTCCTGGGATCAGAGCAAGATGGAAATAAAATGAAATGGATCTGAAGTGGCAAATGAAAAATATCTAGCATGACATATTAAAACAAAATGTATTTTAGATACTGAAATCACAAAAATACCCAGTAGAGGTAGGAAACTTATTAATGTTGTTCTTTCTTCTCAAGCAAATGGCAATAACTACAGTGTGTGCATTTCCCTTGGGTGAATTTAGTTCCTAAAATGAAAAAAGATAAAATAAAAGTCTGTACAAGCAGCCTCTTCTCTCCTACCATCCATACCCAGCCTCAGTTTGTGGAACTACTGGAACTAACCAGAAATGGGAAATTGACCAGGCTGATTTAGAAAACTTCCTGTACTTTTCTCTCTATACCTCTGAGAATGGGAAGTCTTGCATTAGCTTACTAATATGAACCCTGCCTTATTACAGCAAAGACTTATAAACTGCCTTGGAATAAGAATTTGACATAAAAATCTTGGTAGACGTAACAGGGGGGAATGTTACCTTTAAGTCTATTGTGTAATTACTTGTAACTAGTTTTTAGACCAACTCTGAACTTAAATTATGATAATATCCCTATATGTAGAAAGAGTGAACGTCTAGCAAGCAAATATGTTATTTTAACTGAGAGCCTGTGATTACACAGCTTAAGAAAAGTGAAAGGCTAGGGTAATAGGCAGTCTTCTAGGGATCAAAAGAAATTTCATTCTGTTCAAAATTCCACTAGCCGTTAAACTGAATAAACACGTTCTTTCTTTCTAACTATATCATAAGATGTGAACACATATAACACTTGGAATTCCACTAATTGGAAGTTAAGCCACTAAACTCTCAGGGTATCAAATGGAAATGTCATATTAGTTAGGAGTAGAGCCAGACAGATCTGTCTGTCTGGAGCCTACATGGGTATAAATCCCATCCCTTGCATTTACTAGTTGATTGACCTAGAACAAGTTTTTAACCTCTCTTAGCACTACCTTCTTGATCTATAAAAAAGGAGGCAATAAATGTGATTAATTCATAGTGAATTAAATCATATGTGGAAAATGTTTAATACAGAAGCCAATCAATGAAGTTCACTCGATGAACATCAACTGTAGGTGGCTAGAAATTGTGGTATTACACATCTATCTTTTGTAACCCTTCTTGTATAAAACTTATACTTCTTTACTGAGAAATGTTGAGGTAACATATTTATAATTGTTCTTTTATTCCTCACCCATACATGGGCTATCAAAAATATTATGGCTAAATGTATATTTTAATTGCTGGTTTATAACCTCTAAATCATTAATTAGTATATACATATTTTTTAACTTAGGAAAACACCAATGAGACTCTTTCTTTGCTATTCTCTTTATTTAAAAACTAGATTTATTAAGATGTAATTTACATGCCATAAAATTCTCTTTCCAAGTGTATAATCTACTGATTTAGTAAATGTACACAATATAGCAACCATGAACATTGAGTGTTACAATATTTCCTTCATTCCAAAAAGTGTCCCTTTGCAGTCAATATCCCTCCCATTCCTGACTCCCTTCTACTCCTGGATCCTGAAAACAACTGTTCTGGTTTCTATTGTTTTACATTATCTAGAAATTTCATATAAACAGAATCATACAAAAAGGGAGACTTTTGTTTCTGGTGTCTTTCACTTAATTTTTTTTTTTTTTTTTTTTTTGAAATTCATCTATGCTGTGTATCTCAGGAGTTTTTTCATGCATTGCCAAGTAGCATTCCATTGTGTGAACATACTAGATATTGATCATCCACTCACCAGTAGAGGAATATTTGAGTTATTTCTAGTTTTTTAGTGATTATAAATAAAGAACATTCATGTGCAAGCCTTTGTGTGGGCATATGCTTTCATTTGTTTTGGTAATGGAATTAGTCATATGATAATTATGTTTAGTATTTTTTAATAATTGCCGTACTGCTTTAGAAAATAGCAGTAACATTTTATCTTTCAATCAGCAATGTATAATTGTTTCAGTTTCTTCACATCCATGCCAATATTTGGTATTTCAGTCTTTTTGATTTTAGCTATTGTAGGGGGCATGTAGAGGTATTTTATTAGACTTTAAAATTTTCATTTCTGTGATGACTAAATGATGTTGAGAACAATTTCTTGTGCTTATTTGTGCTTTGCATATCATGTTTGGTAAAGTGCCTATTCAAATTATTGTCTTATATTTTTATTTGGGTTCTATGTTTTGTTACTAAGTTGTAAGGGTTCTTAATATATTCTGTACGAATCCTTTGTCAGATACATATTTTGCTAATATTTCTCTCAGCCTATGATTTGCATTTTAATTTTCTCAATAGTAACTTTTGAAAAGCAGATTTGGTTTTATTTTGATGAAGTCCAATTTAGCAAGATTTCTTTTTTGTATTTTTTGTTCCACACCTAGAAATATGCCTACCCCAGAATTAAAATAAATAAATAAATAAATAAATAACTCAATACCTTCTATCAGTTTTATAGTTAAAGGTCTTACAATTAAGCCAACAAACTTTGAGCTATTTTTTTGTATATATCTTTTTGAGTTAATTTTTTTGTATACAGTAAGAAGAAAGTTTGAGGGTTTTTTGAAAATGTGTATATCCAATAAAACAAGAGCTATTTGTTGAAAAAGACAGTTCTTTCCCTTTGAATCATCTTGGCACTTTTATTGTAAATGAATTTATGTATGAATTTCTAAGATTTTTATACTTTCCCATTTATTTTTATGTTTATCCTCATGAAATTACCGTCATGTCTTAATCATTGTAGTTTTATAGTGAGTTTTGAAACCAGGTAGCACACATCTCACACTTTTGTTCTTTATCAATCTTGTTTTGGCCTTTCAAGGTCCTTTCATTTACATATAAATTTTTAAATCAGCTTGCCAATTTCTACAAAAAAAATACAAAAAGCCTGCTCAGATATTGAAAGGGATTTTATTGAATTTATAAATCAATTAGTGTAGAATTAACATCTTAACAGCAATGAATATTACAATCTATGAAAATGCAGTCTTTGTATTTATTTGATAGTCTTGAGTTTATCTCAACAGTTTTTGTATGTACTCATATTCAACATCTTTAGTTATATCTGTTCCTAAGCCTTTCCTATTTTTGTTGTTATTATGAACTGAAATTTGTTTCATTTTCAGTGTATTCCTTGCTAATGTGAGATAAAATTGATTTTCCACAGTGATTGTACCATTTTACTTCCCCTCAAAATTCTTGAAAACATTTGGTATTGTCATTTTTTTTTAAATTTTAACCATATGATAAGTGCTCAGTGGTATCTCATAGTGTTTTTTTTTTTTACAAGTTAATATTTTTATTTGAAACTGTGGAAGTAATAGAGGGGAAAAAATAAGAAAGGGATAAAAGTTATAGAGTTGCCTACCCTTGCCCACCAAATTCGACCAAAAAGGGTACACTCTATTCTGAGGTCATAACAGCTTTCCCATCACAAATAACAAAGGTATATACATCTTGATGTTTAGACACATACTGAAATAGATGACTAATGAATAGCTCAAAGTCATGAAAAAGTTATAGAAATATATCTTGTAGGGCATCATAGTTTACTCAATACTTTCTGTACAATAGATTCTTAAGTTGGCTGAATCATTTTCTTTTGTCAGTTTTATCATACTATTTCACAGAATGCAAGTTGTACAGTGAAATAAGTTACTAAAGCATGTGTAAACATTCCTATATATATCATTTCTCCTGGTTACAGAATTTTGAATAAATTATCTTTGGAAAAAAAAATTCTACCAGATTGATTACAAATGGTGTTTCTTCAGTGTGTGAGTTCTCTAGTTTGTTTAAAATGTTAACTCAAGGCCTGAAATCTCTTCCACATTCAAAACATTTATAGTATAGAAGTTCTGTCATGTAGTCTAATGACTGAACATTGAAGCCTTTTGCATATATGGCATTTTTAGGGTTTCAATCTAGTTTGAGTTCTCTCATGTTGCCTAAGGTTAAAATGCTATAAAATTAAACTAAGGTTCCCCACATAAACAATATTCTCATGGTATCTCTCCCTGTGAATTTTCTCATGTTTCCTAAAGCTGAAACAATGGGTGAATGCTTTCCCACATAAATGACACATAGGATTTCTAAATATGGTGAATTCTCTCATGACCATTAAGATTAGAAATTCTACTGAAGGCTTTTCCACACAGATGGCATTCATAAGTTTTCTCCCCACTGTGAGTTTACTCATGTTCTCTCAGGTTAGAACATCTGACTGAAGGTTTTCCCACATAGAAGACATTCATAGGGTTTCTCTCCAGTGTGAGTCCTCTCATGTCTTCTGAGGTTAGAATAATGGGTGAAGACTTCCCCACATACATGGCACTGATAAGTTTTCTGTCCATTATGAGTTCTTTCATGTTCTCCCAGGTTAGGACATTGAGTGAAGGCTTTACCACATAGAAGACACTCATAAGTTTTCTCTCCAGTATGTGTTCTGTCATGTTGTCTCAGGTGAACACATTGAGTGAAGGCTTTCCCACATAGAAGATATTCATAGGTTTTCTCTCCAGTGTGAGACCTCTCATGTTTTCTTAAGTCAGAATAATGGGTGAAGGCTTTTCCACATACATGATGTTGATAAGGTTTCTGTCCAGTGTGAGTTCTCTCATGTTCTCTGGGTGTAGAACATCCAGTGAAGGCTTTCTGACATAGATGATACTCAAAGGAGTTCTCTCCAATGTGTGTTCCATTGTAATGTGTAAGGCCAGACCTTTGAAAAAATGATTTACCAGTTAGATGACATTCACAAGATTTACTTCTAGTGTGAAAATGCTTTTGTTGATTAAAAGATGACTGATCACTGAGGGCTTTTCCAAATAGATTGCTGAAATAGAGCTTCTTTCCCTTGTGAGTTAATGCATGTTGAGTTACTTTGGAACTGTGAGTAACATCTGGCAATTTGCTACATATGATACTATTCTTTTGAGCATGAGAATTCTTCTCCAGTGACATGATGGCAGATGTGTCTTTCCTGCAGATATGCTGCATAGATAGCATTTCTTGTTTCTTAAGAACAATTTCCACGCCTGAATTCTGGCTTTGGAAAAACCCAATTCTTTCTTTCCACAGTTCCTCTCCTTGATGCAACTTGGAAGCTACATCTGATTTGCAGGCATGATGTCCAGCTGAGAGCAGATGACTGATATTCTCCAACATCACATCTCTAAACAGCTTTCTCTGGGATATGTCTAGCAGGGCTCACTCTTCCTGGGTGAAGTCTGTAACTACATCTTTCAGGTTCACTAACTCCTCTATCACCTAAGATCACTGCATGCCTAAGCCACTGGCAAGCATTAACAGGATCAATGAGTGCATTATTTCTCCAATGAGAACATGGGCTGGATGAAAAAACCTCTCTCATCTCTCCAGTAAATACAGAGTCTTAATAGAGTCAGTAGCTTCATTGTCAACAGCTCAGCAGACAACTGTCTTCCTCTGGGTTTTCACTCATGACCAGATAATCACTTTCCCAGTTTTCATCACCCTACAGAATAAGGTAGAGAGGGGTCATTCATTGTTTTCCTCCAATCTGCAGTGGCATTAGCTTTATGGTGTCAATATTCTTCCTCTTGCAGGATTCCTTCAGGAAGAGAGGCCACCTGGATTCCTTGGGGAGCAACTCCATGGATGCGGACCAAGTACATCCAGAGCTGTGGGCACCTCCTCCATAGGTCACGTGCGAATGAAATGTTTGTCCTTCCTGCCTAGGCAGCGCCAGGTTGGGAAAAAATCTCTCATAGTACTTTTGATTTGCATTTCTCTAATGCTATAAATGTCAAATATGTTTTCGAGTGATTATTTCCCATCTTTATATCTTCTTCAATGAAATATCTCTTTCTGTATTATGTCTATATTCTAATTGGACTTTTTGCTTTTTGCTATTGAGTTTTGAGATTTCTTTATGTCTTTTCTCAGATATATGTTTTACCAATGTGTTCCCCCACTGTGTAGCTTATCTTTCATCCTCTTAATGGGGTCTTTTCAGAGAGCAAAATTTTTAAATTTTGCTAGAGTTAATTTATGATTTTTTCTTTCCTTTTATGGATAGTGCTTTTGATGAGATCTAAGAAGTCTTTGCCTAGACATAGATACCAAAGACTCCCTATGTATTTTTTCTAAATGTTTTGTAGTTTTACATTTTACATTTTGCGGTCGCGGTTACTACTTCTAGGGGGAGAGGCGGCCGGTAGCCGAGCCCTCAGCTCTCGGGGCTGCTCAAGGGGTACCGGCGGCGGGGGCTCTTTCCCGGAGGCGAGGGCGAGGCGGAGGACGTGGCCAGGGTCCTCGGCGAGAGGCGTGCAAGGAGGGCGGCGATAGGGACAAGACACTCTTCATCCAGTAGGAGTATGCGCCAAAGAGATTTATTCAGGGGTGATTACAGGTTATATAGACTGGTAAGAAGGGCAGGGCTGGAAAGGAGGTGAAGCAGCCTTAAATGGCAATACTGAAGGGATAGGGGCTAGGATTGGTTCTGAGAGAACGCCGGAACCGTTGCAGCGGGGCGGGGGTAGTTCTGGCCACGGGCATGCGCACTGGCGGTGGCAGGAGTGGCCTTGGCACCAGGGAGTGAGAGGGTAAGATAAGGAAGTGGGGAAAGGGCAGTTGGGAGAAAGGCGGTTTCCTCCGGCAAGCCTCCCCTGCCAGTGACATTTTGGGTGAGGAAAAGGGAGCTGCCTTGACCTCGCTCCCCAGGCTCGGGGGGGCTGCAGAGGGCACTCACGCCCGTACCTACTACCCTCCCCAGGGGGTGATATCAGGTCCCCTGGCCCAGGCCTGGTAAGTTGAGGTACAAGCTCAGACACCCGCAATTCCCCTTTCTTTTCTAATTAGAGGAAGAGGCTTTACCGGAGAGGCCCACTAAGGGTGAGGGAAGGGGGAGGTTAGGGAAGGGAAAAAGGGGGTTGACGGTGGCTCAGCGAGGCTGGAACTCAGTGTTGGTGTGGTGCCCGGGCGCTTGACAATGGCTTCGCTGCAGCGGGCTGGGTGAAGGTGAGGGGTTTAAAGTTCAGGGGTTCAGAGAAGCTGGAACTCGAGGTGAGAACGATGTTCAGGTATCTGAGTCAATGGGATACCAGTCATACGGTTTCTGTGGGGTGGGGGCAAGGTTAAGAGGAAAGCAGCGAAAAGCACGAGAGAAAGGGGGACGCGCTTGCAGAAGGCTTGGCGCGGGAGTGGGGGTAGGGGGAGTGTTGTCCCAAGGGTTGCCTTGAGGTGTAGAAGGCAGCCAGGGGTTGTTAGCCGGTGGGGTGGAAGGAGCGGCGGCAGCTGCCGGTAGCGGCTCCGAGGGGGAGCTCGCCGAAGGGGGAAGCGGAAGTGGGAGGCCCCAAGCGTCGCAAGATGGCGGCGCGGTGGGCGTGGCTAAGACACAAGATGGTGGATCAGCCCCGCCCTGTGAAAGGGTGGGGCCCAAGGCATAAGATGGCGGACTAGCTCCGCCCTGTGGAAGGGTGGGGTAAAGCATATGTGGTTTCCGGCCCAGCTTAGGGCTGATGTCATCGCCGGAGCATTTCCTCCCCTCGATGGAAGAAGAAGGAGGAAGTTCGCCATCTTGGCGTGGCGCAGTGTTATTTTGCTTTTTGGGAGTCACCTCGAGCGCGTTGTTAATCTGCTCGACTAAGGACTCCGTGTCTGAGTCATGATTTGAATTAGTATCACTATCTGAATCTGTTGGCTGGGTTGATAGGGCCTCCTTGGATATAACGAGGCCTCTATCAGGGGGGAGGGAGCCTTGAAGGCAGGAGCGGATGGTTATCAAGGTGGGGAGCAAGCCGGGAGGGAAGCGCTTGCTCTCATGTTCCATGGCATTAGTGACTCGATCAATAAGACGATCATAAGTAACAGGGTCCCAGAGATGGCAAGTGGTGAGCCATGGGTTAAAAGGCAGCAGGAGGTCCCAGTACACCTGCAGCTGCCGGACAGACACTTTACAGCGATGCGTGTCTAGGAGACCCGCTAGAGCACGAACTTGAGGTGCCTGACATGTAGATATACGATTACCCATAGCTGAGGGGGGAGGAGGGGGGTTTGCTCCCGAGCCGGGCCGGCCGGCTGGCAGGGAGGAGGAGGAGGAGTTGTTTACCGAGCAGAGAGAATGAGATAAGCTGTGGCCGCAAGGCCAAAGGAGACGGCGAGAGCGGAAAGCAGTGCCCTTTGACAACGGGAGCAGTCAGGGGGGGCGGTTGCAAAGAGGCACACGGCACCAAATGAGGAAATAAAAATACAAAGAACTACAGCAAAGTAATGGAGGGGAAGAGGGAGAGTGTTAGGAGGAACGGGGGTCATAGAAGTGCGCATACAAAAGGACGAAGAGAGCGTAGGGGAAGGGAGGAGTTCCTACTGGATGAAGAGAGCGTGGGGGAAGGGATGAGCGGCTTCGGAGCAGGGAACCTCCCACGGCTCCAGAAGCGGCGAAGGAGAGGCGGCCCTACCTTGCAGGCGAGGAAACGGGAAGCTGGAGAGGCGTCCGGGCGAGCGATCGACCTGCTGAACTGTTGTGTGGAGACGTTCCTCACACGGGGCACCAGTTGCGGTCGCGGTTACTACTTCTAGGGGGAGAGGCGGCCGGTAGCCGAGCCCTCAGCTCTCGGGGCTGCTCAAGGGGTACCGGCGGCGGGGGCTCTTTCCCGGAGGCGAGGGCGAGGCGGAGGACGTGGCCAGGGTCCTCGGCGAGAGGCGTGCAAGGAGGGCGGCGATAGGGACAAGACACTCTTCATCCAGTAGGAGTATGCGCCAAAGAGATTTATTCAGGGGTGATTACAGGTTATATAGGCTGGTAAGAAGGGCAGGGCTGGAAAGGAGGTGAAGCAGCCTTAAATGGCAATACTGAAGGGATAGGGGCTAGGATTGGTTCTGAGAGAACGCCGGAACCGTTGCAGCGGGGCGGGGGTAGTTCTGGCCACGGGCATGCGCACTGGCGGTGGCAGGAGTGGCCTTGGCACCAGGGAGTGAGAGGGTAAGATAAGGAAGTGGGGAAAGGGCAGTTGGGAGAAAGGCGGTTTCCTCCGGCAAGCCTCCCCTGCCAGTGACATTTTGGGTGAGGAAAAGGGAGCTGCCTTGACCTCGCTCCCCAGGCTCGGGGGGGCTGCAGAGGGCACTCACGCCCGTACCTACTACCCTCCCCAGGGGGTGATATCAGGTCCCCTGGCCCAGGCCTGGTAAGTTGAGGTACAAGCTCAGACACCCGCAATTCCCCTTTCTTTTCTAATTAGAGGAAGAGGCTTTACCGGAGAGGCCCACTAAGGGTGAGGGAAGGGGGAGGTTAGGGAAGGGAAAAAGGGGGTTGACGGTGGCTCAGCGAGGCTGGAACTCAGTGTTGGTGTGGTGCCCGGGCGCTTGACAATGGCTTCGCTGCAGCGGGCTGGGTGAAGGTGAGGGGTTTAAAGTTCAGGGGTTCAGAGAAGCTGGAACTCGAGGTGAGAACGATGTTCAGGTATCTGAGTCAATGGGATACCAGTCATACGGTTTCTGTGGGGTGGGGGCAAGGTTAAGAGGAAAGCAGCGAAAAGCACGAGAGAAAGGGGGACGCGCTTGCAGAAGGCTTGGCGCGGGAGTGGGGGTAGGGGGAGTGTTGTCCCAAGGGTTGCCTTGAGGTGTAGAAGGCAGCCAGGGGTTGTTAGCCGGTGGGGTGGAAGGAGCGGCGGCAGCTGCCGGTAGCGGCTCCGAGGGGGAGCTCGCCGAAGGGGGAAGCGGAAGTGGGAGGCCCCAAGCGTCGCAAGATGGCGGCGCGGTGGGCGTGGCTAAGACACAAGATGGTGGATCAGCCCCGCCCTGTGAAAGGGTGGGGCCCAAGGCATAAGATGGCGGACTAGCTCCGCCCTGTGGAAGGGTGGGGTAAAGCATATGTGGTTTCCGGCCCAGCTTAGGGCTGATGTCATCGCCGGAGCATTTCCTCCCCTCGATGGAAGAAGAAGGAGGAAGTTCGCCATCTTGACGTGGCGCAGTGTTATTTTGCTTTTTGGGAGTCACCTCGAGCGCGTTGTTAATCTGCTCGACTAAGGACTCCGTGTCTGAGTCATGATTTGAATTAGTATCACTATCTGAATCTGTTGGCTGGGTTGATAGGGCCTCCTTGGATTTAACGAGGCCTCTATCAGGGGGGAGGGAGCCTTGAAGGCAGGAGCGGATGGTTATCAAGGTGGGGAGCAAGCCGGGAGGGAAGCGCTTGCTCTCATGTTCCATGGCATTAGTGACTCGATCAATAAGACGATCATAAGTAACAGGGTCCCAGAGATGGCAAGTGGTGAGCCATGGGTTAAAAGGCAGCAGGAGGTCCCAGTACACCTGCAGCTGCCGGACAGACACTTTACAGCGATGCGTGTCTAGGAGACCCGCTAGAGCACGAACTTGAGGTGCCTGACATGTAGATATACGATTACCCATAGCTGAGGGGGGAGGAGGGGGGGTTTGCTCCCGAGCCGGGCCGGCCGGCTGGCAGGGAGGAGGAGGAGGAGTTGTTTACCGAGCAGAGAGAATGAGATAAGCTGTGGCCGCAAGGCCAAAGGAGACGGCGAGAGCGGAAAGCAGTGCCCTTTGACAACGGGAGCAGTCAGGGGGGGCGGTTGCAAAGAGGCACACGGCACCAAATGAGGAAATAAAAATACAAAGAACTACAGCAAAGTAATGGAGGGGAAGAGGGAGAGTGTTAGGAGGAACGGGGGTCATAGAAGTGCGCATACAAAAGGACGAAGAGAGCGTAGGGGAAGGGAGGAGTTCCTACTGGATGAAGAGAGCGTGGGGGAAGGGATGAGCGGCTTCGGAGCAGGGAACCTCCCACGGCTCCAGAAGCGGCGAAGGAGAGGCGGCCCTACCTTGCAGGCGAGGAAACGGGAAGCTGGAGAGGCGTCCGGGCGAGCGATCGACCTGCTGAACTGTTGTGTGGAGACGTTCCTCACACGGGGCACCAGTTGCGGTCGCGGTTACTACTTCTAGGGGGAGAGGCGGCCGGTAGCCGAGCCCTCAGCTCTCGGGGCTGCTCAAGGGGTACCGGCGGCGGGGGCTCTTTCCCGGAGGCGAGGGCGAGGCGGAGGACGTGGCCAGGGTCCTCGGCGAGAGGCGTGCAAGGAGGGCGGCGATAGGGACAAGACACTCTTCATCCAGTAGGAGTATGCGCCAAAGAGATTTATTCAGGGGTGATTACAGGTTATATAGGCTGGTAAGAAGGGCAGGGCTGGAAAGGAGGTGAAGCAGCCTTAAATGGCAATACTGAAGGGATAGGGGCTAGGATTGGTTCTGAGAGAACGCCGGAACCGTTGCAGCGGGGCGGGGGTAGTTCTGGCCACGGGCATGCGCGCTGGCGGTGGCAGGAGTGGCCTTGGCACCAGGGAGTGAGAGGGTAAGATAAGGAAGTGGGGAAAGGGCAGTTGGGAGAAAGGCGGTTTCCTCCGGCAAGCCTCCCCTGCCAGTGACATTTTGGGTGAGGAAAAGGGAGCTGCCTTGACCTCGCTCCCCAGGCTCGGGGGGGCTGCAGAGGGCACTCACGCCCGTACCTACTACCCTCCCCAGGGGGTGATATCAGGTCCCCTGGCCCAGGCCTGGTAAGTTGAGGTACAAGCTCAGACACCCGCAACATTTAAGTGTGTTATTCATTTTGAATTAATTTTTATATAGGGTGTAAGATTTAGGTCAAATTTCATTTCCTTTTTTACCTACAGATGTCTGATTGCTATAAAACCATTTATTGAAAAAGCTATCTTTTCTCCATTGAAATGTTTTTACAACTTGGTTAGCAATCAGTTCAGCATAATTTTGAAGGTCTATATCTAATCCTATATTCCATTCCATGATCTATGTTTCTAACCTTCTTGCTGTTACTGTATAATAAATCTTGAAATTTGGGTGATTGATTCATCCCACTTTATTTTTCTTTCTCAATATTAATGATTTTAATTCTTGCTTTCAATATAAATTTTAGAATAATTTTGTCTATATCTTCAAAAATATCACAAGGACTTGAATTTTATGAAATCTATATATCAGTTTGGAGAGATTAACATTTTTATTATGGTGAGTCTTCCAACCCATCAACATGGTGTCTCTGATTACTTTTGCTAACACTGTATAGGTTACAGAATACAAATTTGTTAGATTTACACAAAATAGTTGATGTTTTTGAATGATTGTAAATTATTGTGTTGTAACTTATATTCCCACATATTTATTGCAAATACATTGAAGTAAAATTTGTTTTGAACACTGATCTTACATCCTGTGATCTTGCTAAACTCACATCATTTCTAGGAGGTTTTATTTTAATATATTTTGTAGTGTTCTACACATTCTACATAGATAAACATGTTGTCACCTACAAATAGGGTTAGTCATATTTCTTCCTTGCTGAGCTGTATACTTTTTATTTCCTTTTTGTTGTTTTGTTTGTTTGTTTGTTTTGGTCTGAATGCACTGGCTGGAATTTCTACTGCTACGTTGAATAAGAGTGGTGTGAAGAACAGACTTCTCTTGTTCTTGAATTTAGGGGTGAAGACTTTCATCACAAAGTACAACATTAGATGTAACTTTTTTAGATGTTCTTTATTAAGTTGAGAAATTTCCCCTTTATTCCTGTATTTCTGCATGTTTTTACTGTGAATATGAATTGAGTTTTATCAAATGCTTTTTCTGGATCAATTGATAAGATCATGTAACTTTTCTGCTTTAGCCATTAATATGGTGGATTATTTTGATTGATTTTTCAATGTTGAACTAGGCTTGCATGTGTGGAATAAACCCACTTGCTCATGGTGTGTAGTTATGTCTATATATTACTGAATTATATGTCATCATTTTTTCTTGAGAATTTTGTGTTCTTATTGGTGGGTGATATCAGTCTGTAGTTTTGCTTTCTGGGTGTTTTTATATTGTGATTTAGTGCCAAGATATACCAGCTTCAAAAAATGAATTGGTCTGTGTTTCCTTATCTTTTATTATCTGGAAGAGACTGTGTAGAATTGTTTTTATTAATGCAATGTTATTGAGATATATTCACAAACCATGCAATCATCCAAAGTGTACAATCAGTTGTTTACAGTATCACCCCATAGTTGTGCAGTCATCACCACAATCATTTTTTGAACATTTGCATTACTCCAAAAAATAAGAATAAAAATAAACATAAAAGTAAAAAAGAACACCCAAAATGTCTCATACTCTCTCCCATTATTCATTTATTTTTGTCTTCCTTTTTTCTACTTATTTGTCCATCCATTGGATAAAGGGAGTATGAGCCACCAGGATTTCACAATCACCCAGTCACACCATGTAAGCTATACAATTATATGATCATCTTCAAGAATCAAAGATACTAGATTGCAGTTCAAGAGTTTCAGGTATTTTCTTCTAGCTATTCTAGTACACTAAGAACTAAAAAGGAATAACTATATAGCACATAAGAATAACTTCCAGAATGACATTTCAACCCTATTTGAGATCTCTTAGCCACTGAAACTTTATTTTGTTTAATTACTCTTCACCCTTTTGGTCAGAAAGGCTTTCTTAATCACACAATGCCAGACCAAGGCTTGTCCCTGGGAGTCATTTCCCATATTGCCAGGGAGATTTACACCCCTGGGAGTCATGTGCCATGAATGGGGAAAAAGCAGTGACTTTATCAGCCAAGTGGACTTAGAGAGAGACAGGCCACATCTGAGCAAAAAAAAAGAGGTTCTCTGAGGGTGAGTCTTAGACACCATTATAAGTAGGCTTAGCCTCTACTTTGCAGTAACAAGCTTCATAACGGCAAGCCCCAAGAAACATCCCTTCCTTTTGTCTTACACAGAAGTTGAGGTTTTAAAACACAGTCAATATCATACTTTTCCTTTAGTCTGGTGTATCCTAGTACTAATCAAGTCCATTTCATTTGTTTCTCTAATTGAAATCTGATCTCTTTTTCAGATTTTTTTTTTTTAACATTTTATGTATGAGGTAATGCTGACATTCATAGCTGCAGAACTCTGGCTCTGAGTCTCAGGTGTCACATAGATACCTGAAGTTACAGGGACTGACAAGCTTAGCATCTCAGAATTTAGGGATAACCATTACAGCTGATGAATAGATATAACTGCTGTAAGAGCGTACAATCTAGGAACCTTTGCCATAAGCCTTCCCCTGATAAACTATGCTCTCAGATTCAATTCTCAGAGTTTGCACATTATAGTTAGTCTATATCAGTGAGGCACTATAATGTTTGTGTTTTTGATTCTGGCTTGTTTCACTCAACATACCGTCCTCAAAGTCCATTCACCTAGGTGCTTACCCCATGACTTCATTTCTTCTTGCTGCTACTTGGTATTCCATTGTATGTATTTACCACAGTTCACCATTCCATTTATTAGTTGATATACCTTTAGGCCATCTCCATCCATTGCAAATCATGAATATGGTGCCATAAACACCAGTGTGCAATGTCCATTCACATCCCTGCTCTCAGTTCTTCCAGATATATATCCAGTAACGGGTTTGTAGGGCCATACGGCAACCCCAAAGTTAGTTTCCTATGCAACCACCACACTGCCCTTCAGCTGGGCTGTGCCATTCTACTTCTCTACCAATAGGGAATAGGTACATCCTTCTCTCCACATTTTCTCCAGCACTTTTATCCCTCTGTTTATTTTTAACAGTTTACTCAGACACCATACAATCCACCCTAAGTAAACAATCAATGATTCCCAGTATAATTACATAATTATACATTCACCACCACAATCTATATGAGGACATTTCCATCTCTTCCCCAAAGAAAGAGGAAAAGGAGAGAAAAAAATGGAGAATAAAAATACAAAAATAGAAGAAAAATAAAAATAAAATATAATGAAAAGTTCAGGCAACGTCACTACCACAAGAATCCCATATCAGTCCCTTATATTCCCCTGTTACAGACATTTAGCTTTGGTACAGCACCTTTGTTACAATTAACAGAAGTATATTACAATATTATCATTTACTATAGACTCTAGTTTGCATTGACTGCATTTTTCCCTTATACCATCTTATTTTCAACACCTTGCAATATTGACATTCATTTGTTCTCCTTCATTTAAAAACATTCTTTTATTTATACATTTAATCACCATCATTGACCACTCTAAGTTTCTCTAAGTTATACAATCCAGGCCTTATCTAATATATTTCCTTCTGGGGTCATACCTGCCTTTAATCTTCCTCTTTCAACTGTACTCAAACTCATCTTTGTTCAGAGAATTTACAATGTTGTGTTACCATCACACAGTATTATGTTATCCATTCTATTTCTGGATCTATACAGTTGATCTTGTTGAACTTTCTGTACTCCTTCAGCATCAAATGCCTGATCTCCAACCTCTTTCTATCTCCTGATAAACCGTGTTCTCAAATCTCAAATTTCACCCATCAATGCTAGTCCATATTAATGAGACCATGGAGTATCCGTCCTTTTGTGTTGGATAATTTCACTCAATGTAAGGCCTGCTGTCTACCATTTTGTCTTTTCGATTTTATATGTTATATCCTATTTTATTTTAATTTTTTCCTCTCTCTCTCTCTTTTTACTCTTACTGATAGTCTTCATTTATACACTCTTCTCCTAACCTTTCACTCCTGTCTTTTCCTATCTGCCTTTTGTACTCTGTTTAGTATTTCTTGTAAAGCACATATCTTGTCCACAAACCCTCTTAGTGTCTGTCTGAAAATATTTTAAACTCTCCCTCATTTTTAAAGGATAGGTTTGCTGAATATAGACTTCTTGGTTGGCAGTTTTCATTTTTCAGTGTCTTAAATATATCATACCATTGCCTTCTCACCTCCATGGTTTCTACTGAGAAATATGCACATGGTTTTATTGAACTTCCTTTACATGTGATGGATCACTTTTCTCTTGATACTTTCAGAATTCTCTCTGTCTTTCACATTTGATAATCTGATTATTAAGTGTCTTGGAGTTGATCTACTCAGATCTATTCTGTTTGAGGTATTCTGCCCTTTGTGGATCTGTAATTTTATGCCTTTCATAACAGATGGAAATTTCAGTGATTATTTCCTCCATTATTCTTTCTGCCTCTATGTTGGTTTGGGCATATTATGACCCCCAGAAAAAGCCATATTCTTCAGTGTAATCTTGTGGGGGGCAGATTGATTAATCTGTCTGATTATGGTTTGACCTCTTGATTGGATGTTTCCATGGAGATTTGACACAGCTCAATTCAGTGTATGTCTTAATTAAATCTCTGGAATCCTATAAGAGCACACAGGCAGAAGGAGCTCAGTGTTGAAGCTGAGAGAGATATTTTGGAGAAGAACATTGAAAGCAGACTTTTGCTGATGCTTTGGAGATGCTAGTGCAAAGTTTGTTCTAGAGAAGCTAAGAGAGGACAAAATGCCCCAAGAGCAACATTTTGGAGAATGTGATTTTGAAACACAACCTAGGAGCAAAGGAAGAAGATGCTAGCCATGTGCCTTCCCAGCCAACAGAGGTGTTCCAGATGACTTTGGCCATTTTTCCATGAAGGTATCCTATTGCTGATGTCTTAGTTTGGACACTTTTATGGCCATAGAACTGTAATTTTGTAAACCAAATAAAACTCCCTTTATAAAAGCCAGTACATTTATGATATTTTGCATAATGGCAGCATTTAGCAAACCAGAGCAGCCCCTCGTTCCCTTCTCTTCTTCTGGGACACCCATGACATGTATATTCATCTGCTTCATTTGTCATTCAGTTCCCTGAGACCCTGCTCATATAATTCCATTCTTTTCCCTATCTGTTCTTTTGTGTGTAGGATTTCAGCTGTACTGTCCTTCAGTTTATGAATCCTTTCTTCCACCTCTTCAAATCTCCTATTGTGTCTCCATTGTGTTTTTCATCTCTTCTATTTTGCCTTTCATTCCTGTAAGTTCTGCCAATTGTTTTTACAAACTTTTGAGTTCTTCCTTATGTTTGCCCAGTGTCTTCTTTATATCCTTCATCTCTTTTGCCATATCTTCCCTCAACTCATTGAATTGATTTAGGAGTGTTGTTTGATTAATAATTAGTTTTTTCAATTCCTGTATCTCAATTGAAGTGTAAGTTTCTTCCTTTGACTGGGCCATATCTTCTTTTTTAATTTTTTGTTGTCTAGGCATCTGTTTTCCTTGATTACCCCAGTCAGGTTTTCCAAGACCAGACATGCCCAGGTCTCAGGAGGAGGATCTTTTAGTATCAGGTTTCCCTGAGGATGAGTTCCAGCAGATTATCACACTTTCCTGTGAGGCCTCTAGACTCTATGCTTTTCCTATCCTGTCTAGCAAGTGGCACTTCTCAGCCCACAGCTCTCCACCAGTGTAAAAAGATGTGGTGTATTTAATTCTCAGTGGACCCTGTCCTGGCCAGGGACAGAGGGTGTCAGAAGCCAAGCTCCCCCACTGCCCCAGACCCTGGGGTCTGAGTTCTCTGAGGGAGGGCCACTGCCACTTTAGCTGGGCCCTGACCACCCATTTTCTTAAGGAAGATAAGGCATTTAGAGGATTGTCTTCTATATTTGAGTTTCTCCTTTGACTCTCTGTCTTAACTCCATCCTTGCCTGGGTCAGTGCTGACAATGGAAACTGCCTGAGACTTTCTCTAATGATCTACTTTGAATGAGAAGAAAAAAAAAAAAGAAAAAAAAAAAAAAAAAACAGTAGTCCCCTTTTCAGAGCCAATCCCCCAGCCCTTTGGATCACCAAGCAAGAAGCATAGTTGGTACCTGGTTCTGTATGCCCCTTTCCTTGGGACACAAACCTTTTCCAGTATTCTGGCTCAGTGAACTCCAAATGCCTCTGTTTTTATTTATTTGTCTATTTCTTTGCCATCATCCCTGCTTCTTCTCTGCCAGGGTAAACCTCTGGGTTCCTTTCCTGCTTGCTCTGGGTTTATCTGTGCTCATAGCATGTATTCAGTAGTCCAAATTTGTTAATTTAAACCATAATTGGAACTTGGTTGAGATACACTCCATTGCTCACAGAAGGGATTGCTTCTTTTTGTACTAGGGAAGTTTTGCAGCTCAGCCTGCTGTGCCAACGGGAGAGGGGAACCTGTTTGTGGAGCTTTACTTATCTACCATCTCAGTCATTCCACTCATTCCAGGCTGGTGTACAATGGTGTCTGGTCATGGATATCCACCCCATCAGTTGTTCCAGACTATTTTCTGGTTGCCCCTGGCTATTTACTTGTTGCGCTAGGGGACTGAGTGAATTCCACACCTCCCTGTGCTGCTTTCTTGCCCTGCCCCCTAGAATTGGTTTTAATTCTTCTTTATGTTTTCTTGAATTTTCCAGAGAAACCATTTTAGCCTGGAGATTTCTTTTTTTAGGAGTTTTAAAATGAAGTATTCAATATCCTTTCTATTCATGGTCATTAAAATTATCCATTTTATATTGGGTGAGTTGTTCTAGATTTTCCTTTTCAAGGAATTGGTTTATTTTGTTTAAGTTTTCAAATATATGTGTCTAGAGCTGTTCATACTACCCTCTTATTATCCTTTTTATGTCCTCAGGGTCTGTAGTTACATGCTATATTCATCCCTTATATTGGTAATTTATATCTCCTCTCTTTTTTATTTTGCTTGTCTTTCTAATGATTTATCAATTTATTCATCTTTTTAAAAATTATCTCTTTGTTTCATTAATTTTCTCTACTGTTTTCCTGTTTTTAATTTCATTAAATTCTGTTCCTGTCTTTGTTTTCATTCTTCTTGTTGCTTTGAATTTATTTTGTTCTTCTCTTTCTAGGTTCTTGATGTAACTTTTATTATTGATTTGTGACTTTTGTCATTGCTAATGTATGCATTTAGTACTATAAGTTTTTCTCCCTGCAAAGTGTTCACTCTATCCCCAAATTTTTGATATGTTGTATTTTCATTTCCATTCAGTTTAATGTATTTTTATTTTCCTTTCAGATTTCTTCTATGACTCATTATTATTTTGTTTGCTGTTTGTTGTTCAGTTTCTGTATTAGTTAGGGTTCTCTGGGGAAACAGAATCAGTGAGAAATATCTATGAATATAAGATTTATAAAAGTGTCTCATGCAACTGTGGGTATGTACAAGTCCAAATTCTGTAAGGCAGGCAGCAAACTTGCAACTCTAAAGATGTTCAATGAACTCCTCAGGAAACGAGCTGGCAACTTTGATGAACTCCTCAGGAGATGAACTGGCAACTACAATGAACATGTTCGATGAACTCCTCAGGAAACAAACTGACAACTTCAATGAACTCCTCAGAAAATGCTACACTGGTCAGCAGCAGAAGAAGTGAAGGTCCTCTATTCGTTTCACTTAAAAGTCTTCAACTGATTGATCGGATTAAATCCATCCGACTACATTCTCTCTTTGTGGAAGACACACTCTTCATTGACGTCATCAGTCACAGCTGCAGCCAATTGACTAATGATTTAATAAGCCAGCCTTTTGGTTTATGAACCACCCACAGATGTCCTCAGAGCAATGGTTGTGCCAGTGCTTGCTTGACCAGACATCTGGGTACCATCACCTGGCCAAGTTGACACACGAACCTAACCATCACAGTTTCCAAACATTCAGATATTTTTCTGCCATCTTTTTCATATTGTTTTGTAGTTTGATTCCATTACTGTCAGAGAACAGACTCAGTATGATTCCAATTCTTTTAAATTTGTAGGCATTTGCTTTATGGTCCAGATATTCTACTTTGTCATATGTTCCATAGACCCTTGAAAAGAATGTGTATTCTGTTGTTATTGGATGGTGTGTAGTATAAGTGTTGATTAGATCTTGTTGGTGGACAGTATTGTTAGAGTTCTAGTATAACTTTACTGATTTTCTGTCTAATTGTGTCAACTCTTCAGAAAGGGATATGAAAGTCTCCAAATATAATTGTAAATTTCTCTATTTCTACCTGTTCTCCCAGTTTTTGCTTAATATATTTTGCAGTTCTGTTGTCTGGTGTATACATATTTAAAATTTCTATGTCTTCTTAGTAGATTGACCCTTTTATCATTATAAAATTTCTTATCTTTTCTACTAATTTTCTTTGGTCTGAAATCTACCTTATCTTACATTAATATGGCCACTCTTACTTTTCTTTGATTAATGTTTGCAATCTGTATCTTGTCCTGTCATTTTACTTTCAACCTGCCTATATTGTTTATTTGAAGTCAGTGTCTTATATATAACATCTATAATTTGGTCCTGCTTTTTAATTGACTCTGCCAATCTCTGTCTTTTAATTGGTATATTTAGAGCACTAATATTTTATGTATATATTCATATATTAGGCCTTAAGTGTGTTGTTTTATTTTTTGTTTGTTTTCTGCTTGCTTATTCTGTTTTCTAATTCTGTTTTCTTTTTTCTACTTTCTTGTAGGTACTTGCAGAATTCTTAGAATTTAAGTTTGGTTTATGTTTATTGTTTTTGAATGTTTTAAAAATATTTTTGTATAGATTTTTAAATGATTGTTCTAGGATTACATAATATATATGTAACTTTTGACACTCTACGGGTGTCATTTTACCTATTCTAATGAAGTATAGAAACTGTTCCTTCCTTTACATGAATTTATCCTCCTTGGTTTATAATACAATTTTCTTAAATAATTCCTATCCATTCATTTATTTTTAATTCAATTTTATTAAGATATACCCACAAATCATACAATCATCCACACTGCACAATTGTTCATAGTACATTATATAGTTGTGCTTTCATCACCACAATCAATTTTTGAAGATTTTCATTACCACACAAAAATGAATAACTATAAAAATTAAAGTGAATATAAAACCCAAATCATTTCATAACACACATCCCTCCCTATTATTCATTTACTTTTTGTTCTCATTTTTCTACTCATCTGTCCATAAACTGGACAAATGGAGTGGGAGCCACATGGTTTTCACAATTACACAGCCACACAGTGTAAGTTATATAGTTATACAATCATCTTCAAGAGTCAAGACTGAGTTGCAGTTCCACAGTTTCAGGTATTTCCTTCTAGCTAATCGAATACACTAAAAACTCAAAAGGGATATCTATGTAATGCATAAGAAAAACCTCCAGAATGAACTCAACTCTATTTGAAATCTCTCAGCCACTGAAACTTTATTTTGTTTCATTTCTCTTCCCCCTTTTGGCCAAAGAAGGCTTTCTCCATCCCATGATGGCAGGGCCAAGCTTATCCCCACAAGCCATGTCCCACATTGCCAGGGAGATTTACAACCCTAGGGAGTGATGCCCCATGTAGAGAAGAGGACAGTAAGTTTACCACCAGAATTGGCTTACAGAGAGAGGCCACATCTAAGCAACAGAAGAGGTCCTTTGGGGGTGACTCTTAGGCATAGTTATAAGTAGGCTTATCCTCTCCTTTATAGCAACAAACTTCTTAAGCGCAAGCCCCAAGATTGAGGGCTCAGCCTTCTAAATTGATAGTTCCAAATTCTTGTGAGAATATCAGTAATTCCCCAGATGGGGAAGTTTAATATTTCCACATTTTCCCCCAGTCCCTCAAGGGAGCTTTGCAAATGCATCTTTATTCTCTGCCTAAATTACTCTGGGATGTATCAGGGCTTCACACTAACCCGTACAAACTAAACAGATTTCACTCCTCATTAAAAGTTTCATGTAATTATTATCCATACATTTAGAAGCATGTCAGATGCTGTTATAATTTTTGCTTCATTCATCAAACATACTTTCAAAAACTCCAGGGGAGAAGAAAGTCTATTGTATTAACCATATTTTTGCTTACCATTATCTTTCATCTATCTTAATATTCCAAAGTTGCTTCTTTTATCATTTCTTTTCTGTTTAGAGGAAATCCTCTACCCATTCTTTAAGGTAGGGGTGCTGGTTAAATTTTTTCTTAGTTTTACATCATCTGAGAATGTCTTTATTTTCCCTTCATTCCTGTAGAACATTTTCATTTGGCATAGGATTCTTGGTTGACAGTACATTTCTTCAGCATATGAGAAATATGGTGCCACTTTCTTCTGGACTCCCTGGCTTCTGAGAAGATATATGTTGTTATTCAAATTGTTCCACCACTAAACCTGATAGGTAAGGTGTCATTTTACTATTGCTACTTTCAATTTTTTAATTTGTCTTTAGTTTGGGGAAGTTTAATTATGATGCATTTGGTATGGATTGCTTTTTGTTAATCCTTTTCACAATTTGCTCAGCTTCTTGAATATGTATGGGAAGATTCTAGCAATTATTACTTTCAGTATCTTTTCTCCTCTCTTCAGTATAACTTGATAATACTAATTGTTAGACTTTTTTATCCTCCCTAAGCCCCTGTGGCTGTGTTAATCTTTCTTTTGAAGTCTATTTTCTCTGTGTTGTTCAGATTGGATAATATCTATTATTCTATTTCCCAGATCACTGATTCTTCTTTCTCTCCTCTCCATTCTATTATTGTACTCATCCACTGAGTTTTTATTTTGAGTATTTCATTTTCACTTCTAAAATTTCAATGTGATTGTTCTTTATTTCTTCTATTAATTTCTGGGGACTATTTCTTTGTTGAGCCATTCTCTGTTTTGATTTGTTTCAAATGGTTTGTCATTGCTGATTGGAGTGTTGTTATCTTGACCATTTAAAACCTTTGTCAGATAATTCTAATATCTCTGTCATCTCAGTGTTGGACACTTTTGGTTCTCTTTTTGCCTTCAGTTGGAAATATTCCTGGTCCTTGATATGATGATTGATTATCAGTTGAAATTTGGATATTTTTATTATATTCCAAGACACGGGATCTTTTTTAAACCTTCTGTTTTAACTGCTTTTCTCTTCTAAAGCCCCAGCAATGTAAGTCAGAGTTGGGGATTATTGACTGGATCAGGTGGAAGTAGATCAGGTTCCTCACTCAGCCTCCATTGACATCCAGGAGGGAGGGATCCATATTAGTGCTGCTTGGGCTGGGATTTCCAGGTTCCCACATGGCTCCTACTGACACTACAGTGGGGATCACCTGTTGCTGTTGGGCAATAATGATTTTCTTATCTGTCCATTAGCCATCTTCTGATGTCACCAGTGGAGACAGTGGGAGGGGACTTGTTATTTCCAGGTAGGAGGGTAAGGCCAGGCTTGTCCATAAAGTCTCCACTGATACCACCAGAAAACAGGGATCCTCATTACTGGCTATGAGAGATGAAAGCCCTGGCTTTCTCTTACTCTGACATCACTGCAGCAGGGATCTTGTGGGACTTTGTTACAGCCTCATAGAAGAAGAAGTCTAGGCTTCCTATTCAGCATTTGCAGTCATGGGTGGGAGTGAGGTCACAATTTCTTCTGTGTTGTCTGGCTGAAATAGAGTGGTTATTGCTTAAAGGGTTTCAGTCTGATTGGCTGCCTCATTCCTGTTGAGCCTTTTTTTTCTGCAACCATTGGTGGTTCCATATAGCCAGCTTCTCCTGTTTAAAGTTTGGGATATATGAAGTGTTTTAGTTTGCTAATGTTGCTGGAATGCAAAACACCAGAAATGGATTCGCTTTTATAAAAGGGGATTTATTTGGTTACACAGTTACAGTCTTAAGGCCACAAAATGTCCCAGGTAACACATCAGCAATCGGGTACCTTCACTGGAGGATGGCCAATGCTGTCTGGGAAACCTCTGTTAGCTGGGAAGGCATGTGGCTGGTGTCTGCTCTGGAGTTCTGGTTTCAAAATTGCTTTCTCCAAGGGTGTTCCTCTCTAGGCCACAGCTCCTCTTCAAAATGTCACCCTCAGTTGCTTTTGGGGTGTTTGTCCTCTCTTAGTTTCTCTGGAGCAAGAGTGCTTTCAACAACCATTTTCAAACTGTCTCTCATCTGCAGCTCCTCTCTCAGCTTTTTGTGTATTCTTCAAAGTGTTCCTCCTGGCTGTAGCTCCTCTTTGAAATGTCACTCTCAGCTGCACTGAGTTCCTGCTGTTTGTCAGCTCATTTATATGGCTCCAGCGATTTAATTTAGACCTACTCTGAATGTAAATTATCCAATCAGAGTCATCACCCACAGTTGGGTGGGGTGCATCTCCATGGAAACACTCAAAGACTTACAGTCTAATCAACACTGATACCTCTGCCCACACAAGACTACATCAAAGATAATGGAGTTTTGGGGGAGCACAATACATTCAAACCAGCACATGAGGTAAAAATGAAACTCAGAGAACCCATCACAGTGTTGTTCTTGGGTTCCAATGTCTCTAGCCAATCTTCACTATTCTCTTCAACTTTTAGAGGCATCTTATGTTTCATATGTAGTGTCCAGGCTTTTTAATTGTACATAGCAGAAGGAATAGGGAAAAGTAAATCTCCATTTTCCCAGAAAGTAAATCTACTCCATTTTCCTTTATCCTGAATAACTTCCTTTAGTATTACTTGTAGTGTAGGGCTGCTAACAATAGATTTTCTGTTTGATTTTTAATCTAAGAATGTCTTTATTTCATTTTCATTTTTGATCAACATTTTTGCTGGATTTAGAATTTTTATTAGCATTTTTATTTCTTCTCATCACTGTAAATATTTCATCCCACTGTCTTATGTCCTGTTTAGGTATCTCTGGAGAGGTATCAGTTATTAATTATATTAATATTTATATCATTGTTTCCTGTATGTGATGAGTCATTTTTCTTTTGACATACTCAAACTTTTATCTTTCTTTCTGGCTGTCAGAAGTTTGGATATGATGTGTCTATGTATGGTTTCTCATGTGTTTATCCTATTTGGAGTTTATTGAATACTTGGATCTGCAAATTAATGCTTTTCATCAAATTTAAGAAATTTGTAGTCCATATTTATACAAATATTTTAAGCCACTTCTCTCATTCCTTTATTTCTGGGACTCCCATTGCATTTTTGTTGGAATACTTGGCATTATCCCACATATCTTTTAGATCTGTCCAGAATTCCTCAATATTTGGCTCTGTTCAAATTGAATAATTTCTGTTTTTCTAACTTCAGGTAAACTTTTAATTTCTTCTGCCATATCAAATCTATTGTTTAGCCAATCTAATGGATTTTTCATTTCAGTTATTGTTCTTTCAAATTGGGTATTTTTCTATCATTCTTATGTCATTTTTTATCATTCCTATGTTTGTGTGAGATTACCTATTTGCTGACTAATGTTAGCATAATTTTATTTAAGAATTTATTTAATTATTTGTGCATTTTATATTTTCCTTAAATTATTTTTATAATAGTTAAGTTAGTTGACTGGTAAATCAAACAACACTGCCACTCAGAGTCATTTTCTGATTTTTTTTTTCCTTAATACGGGTTATATTTCCCTCTTCCCTGGTTTATGCATATCTTTTAAATTTTTATTGAAACATGCACACTTTAGATAATTCCTTGTAGAAACTCTGGATTCTGAGGAATTTTATTATTTTTTTATTGTTTTCATAACTTGCCTGGATTTAAACTGCAAAATCTGTCTCCCCTGAAAAATATAGTTACTGACGTCTCTGCTAAAATTTTTCCTCTAAAAAATGGAATCAAAGTATCTAGGTATAATGAAGGACAGAGACCAATGAGGTAGAAACAGTGGTAAATATTAATAGGCAAACTATTCAAAGAAGTCTGCCAGCCAAATAACAGGAGAGAGGGAGATTCTGAATGTATTCGATATTTCAAGGACAACTGGAAAAGTAAACTTCATAGCACTATCTATATTATTGAACTTCCTTCTCATTATGCTTTAGCTAATCATTGCATTTTATTGATATTGTGAACTGCAAATGGAGTATAATCAAACTATTCCTGGAACCATTGGCCCAATTTAAGCACTTTCCATAAGATAGTGACTAGCTGAAACACTCTTAAATAGTTTTGAATGAATGATTCAAAGAGAAAATAATAAAACAACAAAAAAAGTGGATGCTAGATAACAGGATAAAGAGGAAGAGAGAAAGAGAGAGGAAAGCAGACTCAGAAACAAGTTCTTGAATAACCAGAATGGTGGGATTACTAGTGTAGTGAATGCTTTTGGGTTAATGCCTAGCAGGCCTTGGCCTGAGAGAACAATCAGATGAAATTACTATTGCAGCCTGAATAATAACAAATAGCATTTCTGTTTTTCATAACACTTGATTATGGAAATGCTAAGATAATTTTTATGTTTTGTTTTTTTAATACAGTCTTCTTTTTTTGTGTTTATATTGCAAGCCACCATCATTTGGGACAAACCGAATATAATTACTTGCACTTGTGCAGACTGTAATAAATAAGAAAATGAAATGCTGATTAAGTGGGTGGAGGAGTTGAGGAAGAAATTAAAGGTGGGAATTAAGAGAAATGGTTTCAAGTGTAGTGAGGAGAGTTATGTGTATCAGTTAAAGCTTATGGCAGCAGTCAGAAACCCTTATGAAGGCAGTGGATGCAGAGGTCACAGAGGACACAAAAAGAAGGTTGAAGGTTTAAAAGACATGGGAGCACACTTTGAAGTTATCTAAGACTCTGTTAGTGGGAACAGCCTGAATGTTACTCACACACTTATCTGGTACTGGTTGATTATATCTTGTAAACCAAAGAATATGATGCCTGTGTATTGTATAAGCTTTCTCATTCTGTTTTTGATTTGATATAGGGCAGATTTCCTTTTAAAAAAAATTCAGGTACCTATATAAGTTGATATATATATTTTTTTATTTTGGGAAGATATTTACTATGGAAAATTTCAAACACATATACAATTAAAGAAATTAGTACAACAAACCAGTCTTATTATGTCTGCACTCCCTCCTCTTGGATTAGTTTGTAGTAAAGTCAAGATATTATGTATTACTTCATTCATAGCTATTTAATTATCTTTATTAAGTATAGCCACAGTATGCATTATCACACTTAAAATAGTAGCAACATTTCCTTTGAATCATCCAATAACCCATCAGTGTTATTTGAGGCTCTATTTAGGTGGACTTTTTTTATTATCAACTTAGTAAAAAGTTACAGACATCACTACACCAATTTGGGACTCGAGAAGAATGAGATAGATGTTTCAGCAGCCCATATTTACTATGTTATTATCAATAAATTCAATTGCCCATGAAAGTTTTTACTATCATCTGTTTAATTTACATTCTAGGGTCATATGTTCTCCTTTAAGAAAGAAAAATCAAACATCATAATTGTTTAAGATCTCATTTTGCTACGTCATTCACATTCCAGCAGACTCTACAAATGTTGATCTGACTTGGCATGTTTGCAAACCTACTTTATTTTACATACTGAGAAATGTTTTTATGCTTATCATACAGCATGCACTGCTTCAGTTGCATCATGAACAATGAGCCAAAGTCTACTATAACTGATGAACTGTGTTTTCAATATACTTCTGGTAAAATCTGGGTTAGTATGAAATCTACCAGAGTTCAAGAATTAACCTGGCAAAATACTGAGTGAAGTGTCTTCCGGGTTTAAGATCAGGATTGCAAAAATGAATCCATGGAACAATGTAGATATCCTAGAATTAACAAACTAGGCAACAAATCTGTAGTCTTTTACTGGTGAAAAATGCAAAGATTATTTAACTGAAATAATGCAGAATTAAGTTGTGAATTGGATTTTTCTGTAGTCTTTCTGAATAGCATACTCTGCTATAATAGGGAAAGTGGGTATGCACACGTGCATGTACATATGTGAGTGTGTGTGTGGGGAATAATTCTTCTACATAATTTTCCCAAGGGTATCATATGATATCTTGTTGGTAAATAATATATTTGGCCCACAATGAATTAAGAATTATCAAGTCTTTCTAATCACTTTTTCAAAAACTCCAGTTCTGATTTTACTTTTTATTTACTTCAATATATTTTTGCCTTTTATATTTCTATAAATATCCTCCTACTCACCACTTATTATTTTAATAGTCTTTAATCTCATCAACTTATTATTTTATCTTGAAAAAAGTAACATTTCAAAGTCAGTTTGAGCTAAGTGTAAAAAAATAAAAATAAAAATGTGCAATTTTAAGGCTGTAATTAGAAGTGAAGAGCTCAAATTATTTAAAATACTTTTTGAACCAAATCAGTCCCATTTTTAAACAAAGTGTTGCTGAAAATTCTGTTCCTATTATTTTAATTAAAGAAAACACACGTTTACTAAAATGGCTATGCTCTAAATCCACTAAAAACTGATTCAACTCATAATTATGATAAAATCAGTATATTTGGAAATTTGTTTCTTGGCATTTACAACAATCAGAAATCACGTTTTTAATGTCATGTCTCAAAAAATTAAATATACACACACATGCACACACTAGCTCTGAAGACTGAAAAAAATGTGTTTACATGAGAGTTTCAGAGAAAAAGCTAACATTTTTGAAACAAAATCCTTTTAGGCAATTAAATTTTTAGCCAGTAATATGAATGAGCTTGTTGGTAATAACGACTAATGCTAAAAAATGTGAGATATTATTTGAGAAACTAGATTGTGTTTTTGGTTCAGAGAATATATTTAACCACATCTACCAAATCAAGAGTAAGTGCTCTCTAAATAGTGGAAAAATGCAAATTACTCAGTACTTCACAATGTCTTATTCTGTTGTTTTGTTTTTCATTTTATCACCTTAGTTTTGTTACTGAGTGGTAATCAATAAAATATGTACTAAAGGATAAAGGGATCATATCAGTATGTAAATACTGAACACACTTAAGTTTCTCATGGCAATTATGTTTAAATTTATTCTTTGTATTTACATTTATTATCCCTATAAATAGGAATCCTATTGCACAACTTAAACAAATTCAATTTCCTAAAATTTAGTTGCTTCTCAAAACTATAATTAAAATAAAGAAGGCATGCAGAAATGAACTCTTTCTGTTGCCTAAGTCACTCTATAATTAGGGTGGCCTTATAATTTATCATCCAAACAGGAACCCTTTTAAGAGTGAAAGGAGACACTATTAATCATTACCCTGGAACAAGAGGCGTAAACTGGGACTGTTCCTGTAAAAATACTACCTATGATTACCTTGTTTATGACAGGCTTCTTGGGAAGTTAGGTAGAGTCATTAACTCTTTCATTTAGGAACTTAGTATTAGCAAATAACACTGCCAGAGTGGTCAGAATGAATCCGTAGACCGGACTTGTTACCGGGGAATAATTTAGACACAGTATAGCCAGGCACTCCATCAACAAATATTTATAAGGGCATGCTGTTTCCTTCAAGTCATGAAACTTTATTCCAACAGATGCCTGATAATTCCAACAGGTGTACTAATTAGATGAAGTAGAACGGGGCTAGCTGGGAACATATGTGTTTCCTCCATTCCTGTAGTAGAATGCAGCATCTGCCACCTGAGACTCAGTCATGCAACATTATTCATCATGTCCCTTAAAATGAAAAAGCTGTTTCACATCTTGCTTATGTGCTTGTTTGTTATTTTAGAATGGAAACTCTTCCAGGTGCTTTACCACTAAACCTGAGTCCATAAGAAATTCTAATTTGAAGAAGTCCTGATTAATGTTAATAAGAGAGCAATTTGTAAGTCCCTACTGTTTTCCCCATTCCCTTCTCATGGTCATGTTTGAGTGGAAAGGAGCCAGAGAGAGCTAAGCATTTCCTATGTGGATGGGACACTCTTTTTATTGTTTGTCTTATATTCTGGTCATAGGTATATACGGTGTCTATTCAATTTGTCTATAGATTTTCAAAAGATAGGGTGTTGTTGAAGGAGTATGTTGGTCATAAGCATAAAAGACATTCAACAATTTAAAAGTTTATTTTATTGGTTGAATACTTAATGATTATATTCTGAGTTTATTGTCATCATGACATTCCAACTTGCTATAAATCAAAGGGTTCATGTGACACTAGCTGCAGAGGTCAGAAGAATAACAGTGTCATGTTAGCCCAGTTCTGATACTTAAATATCACATTCAATAGTATCTGTCCAAACTGAAATAATAAACCTATCCTAATAGATTCCCAGTGCTGCTAGAGTGGTTCATATGCCAGCATCTATTTATCTCACTTGTGTCTCAGGGTTGTAGGCTATTGAACTCTTTGCAACCTTTGTGTGTTGCTTCTCTAAATACCTTCCTTATATTGTGCCAAAAGAGCCAGCATCAACTCCAAAAACTTGCTTATCTTCAAAGTCATTTTGTGCAGAAAAGGGGTATGGCATTTTACAAGCCAAAGATTTTATGTTCTGAGTCAGGGGAGGCTATCCATATGTTTGCCTTTCTGGAAAGTTACTGTTCACTCTGTGCAAATGGAGAATACATAAACTATCAAAAGATGTGACTGCTGTGTGGATTCACTGTCATGCAAGTGAAAGTAGGTAAGATGCATTAGGTGCTCAATAAGCATCAGTTGAATGTGAAGTAATCTAGGTCATACACCTCAGAGTCAGAATTTGAAGTGCATGCCTGGTTATATATTGCAGCAATATCAGCAGAGTGTCTGTATCCAAAGTAGCTTGTTTGCTTTCAGCATTTTTAGGATTCTGTTTCTGTCAGGCTCCACAGTTTTGTTTAGACCCACAGGTACTCTGAACAGCTGCTATAAAGACACATAAGGGGCATTTTGTCCAATCTTATGTTTTAAAATGGGTCTTCTTCCCCAAACTCAAGTTTTAAAGTTGTGCTGCCTAAATTTTGGCAAATGTGTGAATTTTCCAAGATGTCTGACAGGAAAGTGACAATTGCAATGTTGTTAGAAAAAGCGAGAACAACATTGCTGATGAGATGACAGTGTCTCAGTTGCTGAATAACAAAGGTGATAAGAATCTGAAAATGGTTATGACGTCTTGACATTTTCCTACAGGGCAAAGGGATCTTCTAACACACATTGTAAAGTAGGGAGTCAATTCAAAGAAATCATGCTTACAGGTATTAAGAAACTTGATTAGAAAAAAGTGGCAAGTCTCACATCCTAAGTTTAAACATTTGAACAAGAGAGAAAAACCCCTTCCATCAATCTGCCTGTACAAACTGCCTGTACAATCCCATGTTCAAGTGGAAAGATGATCAAAGAAGCATTCCAGAAACACAGATTTCAACCTCCTCTCAGTTCAAATTCAGTGAATAACCTTAGACACTTTGGTTAACTGCTATAAAATGAGCATAAAATAATTATGGCCTTATTCACATCATGTGTGACATTTGATGAGTGAATTAAATCAGAAGCATATCTTTTTCAGTTCTGCTGACTGATCGCAGACAAGTTGTTTAAACTTTCTAGAACTCAGTTGTCCACAAAATAAGAAGCATATACTAGAGTTGTGCTTTACAAGCATTGTCCTCAGAACATATAGGGTTCTTAAAATATTATGGTGAACCCAACTGATAAGTTAAATAGGTTTCTATTGTCTAAAATTATATTCTCAATATAGAAGCTTGTGAAATTACAATTAATGACATTAAATTGTATTCATAAAATTGAAGTTACCAGTAATAATCCATAGTTAAGATAGTGATATAGAAAACCTCCTAATCATTATAATATATATATAAAATAATATATCCATATTATATATATTAGTGTGTGCCTGTGTTACATATATATGACTATCAGCCAATAAAATAATTAATGCTGAAATGCTGGGGTTATTCCTCCTAAAATTGGACGACACCCAGGATTTCTGTTTCAATATTGTCTGTCATCAATATTTTTCTAGATTTTTTGGCCAAATAAAAAATATGAAACAGAAATGTGATAACTTTTAAATTAAGGGGATACAAATGCCACAATTGTGATCTATTATTCAAAACAATACATGACAAAAACAGAGGAAAAATGTATTTGTACAGCAATGTCATACCAATATAATTCACAATAGCCAAAAAGTGGAATCAACCCAAGAGTCCCTTAATAGACGGATGGATAAACAAAATGTGTTATATAATAAAATGGAATATTATTTAGCCATAAAAAGTTATTATGACCTGATGTATGCCATAACATTGATGAATGTTGAAAACATCATGTTGAGTGAAATAAGCCAGACACAACAATATAAATATCATATGATCTCACTTATATGAAATACTTGGAAGAAGAAAATTCCCAGAGACAGTTAGTAGATTATAGTTTATTGGGGAGCAGGAGAAGAATGGGGTAGGTAAAGGGAGTTATTACTTAATGGGTGGAAAGTTTCTATTTGAAGTGATGAAAATTTGAGGCAATGGATATTGGCAATGGTAGCACAATAGTGTGAATATAATTAGTACAACTGAACTGTATATTTGAAAGTAGTAAAATGGACATTTTGAGTTGTAGATATTTTAATACAATAAAAGTTAAAAAAAAAAAAAACTACATTCAGGGAAGGGAAGATTTTACTGTATGAATTGCTTACCAGGACTATGTAGTATAATTTTAACAAAAAGGCACTGGTTATAGGACATCATCAATGTAGCAATGTAGCACATCCCCCCAAAATATCCCAGGGATTCAGTGAATGAAAGGATAACTCTCATTTGCTTGGAATTCTGGAGGATGGTAGAGACCGGAGAAGGATTCAAGAAATGCTAAGTCAAAGAAAAAGTAAAGTATCAGGTAGGAAACTTTCATCCAGGACACACTGGTCCACACCCTTTCCTCCACTCAGTCCCATGCAGCTTGGGGAGTTACTCAGAGGCAGTGGCCCCAATCCCTCCACCTTCCATCAGGGACAGCAGGAATAGAACCCACACAAATTCAGGTACAAGAACCCAGGTCCACATAGACCCAGGGCAGAATACATGCTGCTGAAGAGTGATGAATACAAAAGGGCCCCTGGAGTAGGGGTCAGAGGGGAGATATATAGAACTGCAGTAAAACTGCAGCTGGAAAGTACTGCATTCCTTAAATCCAATTTCTGTTGACTGGACCATCTAACACAAAATGGACTTTTTTGGAGTGAGCCACCTTTCTGGATTGACACCATCTGGCTTACCAGGGCAGGACACCATATCAGGAAAGAAACCAGAGACAGAAAAGTATCACAGAGTTAAAAAAAAAAAAAAAAAAAAAAAAGAAAAAAAGAAGGGAGTTAGAAAGGGTAAACTGAACTGCTACAAAATAGGAGAGTCCCAGAACCAAAAACAGTAAGGGAAATGGAGCATTTAGAAATGGAGAGAATTTAAGCAAATCATAGGAGCTGAGGAGAAAATTCTGCACAGAACAAAACAAAACAAAAAAACAGAACACATCAAGATTACTGGAGAAGGAACAGAGGAAAGGAAATTTTCTCCTCAAGGTGAAATAATTGTAAAAAAAAAAAAAATGCAGTCTTATTAATTGTACCCCATATCTAGGGCATGAGTCACATGAAGAAGAGCTGTGAAAATCTAATCAATTAAGGACTATTATAAAGTTCTAAAATAAATTGCACTGAGTGCTAAAGAAGAGGCTTAACACCAAGTCAACCAACAATAAAACCCTAGACAAGAAAGAAACTGACCATCAGAGTCAACTCATCAAGGTAATCAGATGCTTAGAAATAAGCAAAAATTTACAAGCCATACTAAGAAACAGGAAGATATGGCTCATTAAGGGAACAAATGAAAACAGAGGAGACATGGACTTTGGAAAAATTAATCAAAGAAATTTAAACAAATCTCCTAAACCAATTCAAAAAGATGAAGGAAAATAAGCCTAAAGAGATAAAGGATGTTAAGAAGACAATGTGTGAGCATAAAAAAATTAAAAGTAGTAAAAGAAAAATTAAAAATACGGGGATGAAAGGCACAATGATAAAAATTAAAAATACACTATAGGCATTGTTCCAGTTTGCTAATGCTGCCATTATGCAAAATACTAGAAATGGATTAGCTTTTATAAAGGGGATTTATTTGGTTACAAAGTTACAGTCTTAAGGCCATAAAAGTGTCTGAGCTAAGGTGTCACCAGTAGGGTACCTTCATTTAAGAATGGCCAATGGCATCTGGAACACCTCTGTTGTCTGGGAAGGCTGACATTTTCTTCTTCCCTTGCTCCCAAGTTGTGTTTCAAAATGGCTTTCTCCAGGGATGTTTCTCTCTAGGCATCAACTTTCAATAGCCATCTTCAAAGTGTCTCTTGGTTGCAGCAGCAAGCTCCCAACCAAGCTCTTTTATATCACTCCAGTGTTTAAATCAAGACCCACACTGAATGGGTCTGCATGGAAATAATCTAATCAAAAGTATTACCCACAATTGGGTAGGTCACATCCCCATAGAAGCAACCTAATCCAAAAATTCCAACCTAATCAACACAAAAACATCTGCCCCCATAAGATTGCATCAAAGAACATAGCATTTTGGGGGACATAATCCATCCAAACTGGCACAGGCATATAACAACAGATTTGAAAAGGCATAAGAAAGAATCAGCAAACTAGTAGAGAGGACAATCCAAATCATATAGTCAGAATAACAGATAGAGAAAAGAACAGAAAAAATTGAGCAGTCTCCAGGATTTGAGTGAAAACATGAAGGGCAAAAATAGATGCAACATGGGTGTCTCAGAAGGACAAGAGAAGGGAAAAGGGACAGAAAGAATATTTGAGGAAGTAATGTTTGAAAATTTCCCAACTCTTTTAAAAAACATAAATATACATGTTCAAGTTGCTCAACTGACTCCAAGCAGAATAAATCCTAATAGACCTACTCTGAGACCTATACTAATCAGAATGTCAAATGCCAAAGATAAAACATCAAGAGAAAAGTGATTAATCACATGAATGGGATTCTCAATAAAATTAAGTGCCAATTTCTTATCAGACACCCTGGAGGTGAGAAGACAGTGGTATAATATATTTAAGGTACTGAAAAAGAAATACTGCCAGCCAAAGATCTTTACTGAGAGAGCTTATCAACAAGTGATCTGCCCTACAAAGAGTTATCTAGGGAGTTCTGATACCAATCAAAAGTGGTGGGTTCTCTGTACAGTGCACTCAAATACCAGTTTCTGAGACACTGGAGCTTCAAAAAGAGAAAGAGTTTATTAGGTGAAAAGCAGGAGATCAGATGGCTTATCAACCTATATATCTGTCTCCTTGAATTGTAGTAATTGCAATACTTTTATAGGATTAAAAGATGGACAGGTTTTAGGATGATGAGCACAATGCCTTGAGATGGGGAGATTAGAGATGATCTAATTGAGCATGCACAAATTGATTACATGCTTAGTCGCAGAATGTAAGTGAGAAAATGGTGACCTTAATACAATGATGAGTTCATTCTTAGCATTATAATGAGATGCAGGTCACTTACAGGTTCAGGTTTAGGCTACTGTGCATGTCAGGTGGGCCAAATTCGGTTATATCCAGCTCCACATAGCAAGATAGTTTTGGAATTGGGGTGGGTTAGTTCTGGGCTGACTTAATTTATTAATGAATAAACATTAGGGACTGTCTTTAGTGATCATAAAACACTAAAGATGAAAAACAGGATAGGGGGTATAAGTGAAAGTCACAAGATTTTTACAGTCACAAGATAAAGGCTGTATATTTATACAATCATTATCAAAGATCAAAGCAGCTGGATTATATATAGTTCAGTGATTTCTAGAATTTCCCTCTGTCTATTCTAATATACTAGAAAGTAAAAAGAAATCTCTATAAAATGATTCAGTAATCATAATCATTTCTTAAATCCTAACTTCTCAGTTAGAGTTCTGTAGGTTGAAAGGAAAGATAGAAGAAAGTGACTTTCGGTAATGTGAAGAAATGAAGATCTTCAGTAAGGGTAACCGAAAGGGTAAACACAAAACTCAGTAGTGCTGTCTACTCAATATACAACTCTTTTCTTTAATTCCCATATGAATCAGAATTCAATTGAACAATAAAAAGGCATATTTCCAGATAGTGGACATAGAAAATATAAATTAGTCATATGGGACAAAAACAACATCAAGAGGAGAAACAGGGATATGGGAGCAGAGAATGTGTATGCTATTGAAGCTAGGTAGGTTGGTACTTTCAAGTTAGGTTACAGATTTAGGTTGTATAATATAAATGCCAGGATAACCACAAAGAAAGTATTTTAAAAATGCAAAGAAACAGATATGAAGAAAGGATAAGTCAAATATATCACAAAAGATCAACTATACACAAAAGGAGTTGCAATAAACAAAAAGACAGGCGAAATTGGGGAACTCACACATCCTAACTTTAAAGCATATTACAAAGCTACAGTGGTCAAAAAACATGGTACTGGCACAAGGACAAATATATCAACCACTGGAATTGAATTAAATACTCAGAAATAGGCTCTCACATCTATGGCCAATTGATTTTTTTGGCAAGGCTGCCAAGTCCACTTAACTGGGAAAGAATAATATTTTGAACAAATGGTTCTAGAATAATTGGATAGCCTTATAAAAAAGGAATGAAAGAGGGCCCCTAATTCATATCATATACAAAAATTAACTCAAAATGAATAAGAGACATAGATATAAGAACCATGTTTATAAAATTCATAGAAAAAAATGTGCAAAAACCTCTTTGGGGTCTTGTGCTAACCAATAGTTTCTTAGACACTACCCCCAAAGTACAAGCAATGAAAGAAAAAATAAATAAGTGGGACTTCTTCAAAATTGAAAATTTTTGTGCCTCAAGAACTTTGTCACAAAAATTAAAAAAAAAATAACCTACTCAATGGGAAAAAACATTTTGAAATCACATATCCAATAAGTTTTTAATATCCAGAATATAAAGAAAACCTATAAGTCAACAATAAAGACAAAGAGCCCAATTAAAACATGGGCAAAAGACTTGCATAGACATTTCTCCAAAATATATATGCAAATGGTTAAAAAGCATGTGAAAACATGCTCAACATCACTAGCTATTAGGAAAATGCCAATCAATGCCACAATGAGATATCATTTCACACTGACTAGACTGCCAACTATTTAAAAATAAAAGAACAGA
The DNA here is from genome assembly GCF_015220235.1 of Choloepus didactylus. NCBI lineage: Eukaryota > Metazoa > Chordata > Mammalia > Pilosa > Megalonychidae > Choloepus > Choloepus didactylus. The sequence continues at coordinate 31,602,176 of NC_051309.1, forward strand.
AAGCTACAAGTGTTAGAATGCAGAGAAATAGGAAAGCACCTTTATTGTTGGTGACAATGTAGAATCGTGCAGGCCTTGTGGAAGGCAGTTTGGCAGTTCCTCAGAAAGCTAAGTATAGAACTACCATATGATCCAGCAATCCCACTACTAGGTACAGTGTATACCCAAAGAATTGAAAGCAGGGACTTTAACAGACATTTGCACACCTATGTTCAGATGTTCATAGTACTTTTCACTATTCACAATTGCCAAAAGATGGAAGCAACCCAAGTATCCATCAACAGATGAAAGGATATACAAATTGTGTTATATAAGTAATAGTGGAGTATTACTCAGCTTTAAAAAGGAATGAAGTCATGATGCATGTTGCAACATGGATGAACCTTGAGGACATTATGCTGAGTGAAATAAGTCAGATACAAAAGGACAAATATTGTTTTATCTCGTTGACTTGAAACAATTAGAACAAACAGACTCATAAAGTCAGAATCTAGATTATTAGTTACCAAGGGACAGACTGGGGATAGAGGAAATGGATGCTGGTGATGGTAGCACATTACTGTGAGTGTAATTAACTGCACTGAATTATACAGGATAATGTGGTTAAAATTGGAAACTTTAGGTCATATATATCACCAGAATAAAAATTAAAAGATAAAACATAGGCTTGTATAACACAGTGAATGAACCCTATTGTAGACCATCTCTATAGTTTATAGTACAAATACAAGAATATTCTTTCATGAATCATAACAAATATATGACACTATATTTGAAATACATGAAAACTGTTAGATTTGGTTATAGATAAGTTTGAAACACCATAATGATAAATATGAAAATGTGCTGATAATGTTTATCAACAACCCGTATCTTCACTGCTTAAAGGCTATTTCTATTCATTTATGCATTCATTCTACAGATATTTAGAGAAGTTATACATGCCCATTGAAAAACCATCAACTTTTCAATTGCATTTTTGAATCTCTGTACAACTTATTTAGGACTTTAAGCAGCATGGAATTTTTAAGTTAATTTGAGAAAAAGTAACTTCTTAACAATATATAATGTAACATTTAGAAACTTAGTCTGCCTTTCCATTTATTCCAAATCTTTATTACTATTTAGATTGGGTAATCTGATCTAAACCTCTATGAAGTGGTCACCTTTGATTGAAAATGTGTATATCCAAACAGAACCAGTTTTGAAAGCATGTGATGGAATAGCATTACAAGATGTAGCTGTAAATTGTGAAAGAGCTGGAAATATTAAACAGGCAAGGAACAATTCGAATTTGGAATTCAGCAAGACCACATTCACTGCAGTGTGGAAAACATTTTGGAATTTCTGTAATACAAAAGCATTCTGAATATTACCATTCTCTGACTAAATGTGTAGTCTGTATTAGTCAGGGTTCTCTAGGGAAACAGAACCAAGAGGAGATATCTGTAAAGAATATGAGATTTTATAGAATTGTCTTGCACAACTATGGAGATTCATGAGCCCAAATCCTATAGTGCCGGTGGCAAGCTGGGAACTCCGATGATAGGTTTTCATATATTCCCCAGGAGAAGCTAGCTGGCTAAAGCAGAGATGGAAATTTTCTCTTCTGACTGCTGGAAGTCATCACTTCCTTCTTTTAAAGGCTTCAAGTTATTGCATGAAATGTCTCTCCTTCTGAAGGCCAACTTCTCAGTTGATTGTAGATGTAATCAGCCACAGATACAATTGACTAACCAATGATTTAAGTCCATGAAATTTCCTCACAAAAACAGGTCATTGCTTGTTTGATCAAACAACTGGGCACCATTACTTGGTCAAGTTGACATATGAGCCAAAGCATCACATAATCTTAAAAAAAAGAAATGTATATGAAAACTCCAACAAGAATTACACATATGGTCAAGTCCATCTTCCCAGGATTGTTTTTACCCTTTCCTCAAAAGTGTTCAAACCAGGAATCACTTTACATCTTATGCACCTTGGAGCATGCCACCCAATTTACAAAATATTTCTTTAAATTCTAATTATTTACTCTTGATTTAGTTGAAGGCATAACATTTCCAAATAATATATATTAAAAATAAACTAATAAAAATGAATAACATTTTTATGCACCTTTAAATACTGTTTTAAAAATTTAAAAAGTCTTATCCCCATTGATTCTCATGAAAATATATTAATAGACACTTTACTGGGCTTTGTTTTATAGATTAATGTATTGAGGTGGCAATGGGTTAAATAATTTTTTCAAGATGAAGTAGCTAGGAAGTGGAAGTCTGTAATTCAAATCCCTGTAGTCTGGTTCCAGAAGTCCCTTTCAAATTTTTACTATATATCACTATTCAGAAATAACAGTGTAGTTATTAATAATGGTGACAATAATAACACACACACAAAAACACCTTGACTTCTTCAATGCATCTTTCTCTTCTCTTTCTGCATGGATTTTCCACACGCTATTCCCACTTGTGGTGTTTCATGTATACACAGATAATTGCACATACTCTCACAACTCTCACCTTACTCTACCCGTTTTTATATTAGTATTGCAGTAATATAATTGATACACATAAAGCAATCAATGTAGCGAATATGTAAGTTATAAAGTTAAATGATAAATCAAAAACTTATAAATTTGCCACCCAGTGGGAACCATTGCCAGTCTAATCCATCTGCCCCTCATCATAATATATGAAACCAAATTATGAGAATTTTTTAATCACTTGCAATTGTTTTGTACTTAAAAATAATTTTGAAAAATATGTATGCATTTTTCAGCTTTGCTAGGCAATGAATTTAGAGTTCTGTTAAAAATACATTATCATCCCATTTCTGAGATTCACTCAAGCAGTTTCATGGTCCATTCATTTTCACTTTTATGTAATATTCCATTAGGTAAGAGGACAGCAAAATTTTTCTGTAAATGGCCATAATTTTCCAAGCTACTATGACAAATACCACACAATGGACTGGCTCAATCCTGGGAATTTATTGCTTCACAGTTTTAGAGGATGGAAAGCTTCCTTCCTCCCTGGTTCATAGTGTTCCAGTGCTAGCTTGCCAGAATCTTTGGGGTAATTTGACTGGAATCCCTGCCTCATTTTACATGGTGGTGTCCTTTTCTTTCTTCCTATTTCCACTGACCTCCACCTTCTGATTCCTCCCTATGGCTTCCAGTAATCCCAACTGAGGTCCACCATAGTTCAGTTTGTCACACTTCAAAATAATAATTTTGAAGTATCCTATCTACAGTGGGTTCACACACACTGGGATGTGAATTAAGAACATGTGTTTGTTGGAGTCCTAATTCAACTTAAGTCAGATAGTAATGTATGTCTTTGGGAGGCATACCAGTCTCTGTCACAACTAGTCAATTCTACTAGCCAAATATAAAAGCAACCACAAATCAGACACGTTCATACTGGACTATGTTCCAATAAAACTTTGCTTACAAAACTTTGCTTACCTAGCTTTGTCTCAAGGACATAGATGCCAACCTCAGCATTACATGACTATTGCCAAATTTATCCATCCTCCCATCTATAGAAACTTCTGTTGCATCTAATTTCATACCAATGAAAGATTCTTGCTATGAATATTTTAGCATAAGTTTCTGAGGTCACATGTGTATGCTTCCAAGTGGAATTCCTAAGTACTAAATTTTAGTTATGCATTTTTTGAAAGATAAGACATTATTTTCAAAGTGATATTTAGTAATTTTCCATCTCACTAGAGTGTATAATAATCCCAATTGGCACACCTCTTTGCCAAAATTTGGTATTATAATATTAATTAATGTTTGCCTACCTTGTGGAAACAAAATTGTATCATATTTTGATGTGAACATGCATTTTCATATAGAAATAAAGGTGTGCCAGTTTGAATGTATTATGTTCCCCAGAAAAGGCCATTTTCTTTGATGCAATCTTGTGGGGCAGACATATTAGTGGGGATTAAGTTGGAATGTTTGGTTTAGGTTGTTTCCATGGAAATGTGCCCCACCCAACTGTGGATGATAACTCTGATTGGATAATTTCCATGGAGGTGTGGCCCTGCCCATTCAGCATGGGCCTTGATTAGTTTATTAGAGCACTATATAAGCTCAAATAGAAGGAGCAAGCTTGCTACAGCCAAGATGACACTTTGAAGAATGTTCAGAAGCTGAGAGAGTAGCTGCATATGAGACTCAGTTTGAAGATGGCCGTTGAAAGCAGATTTTGCTCCAGAGAAGCTAAGAGAGGAAAAATGCCCCAAGAGCAACTGAGAGTGACATTTTTGGATAGAAGCTGAAGCCTAGAGAGGAATGTGCTGGGAGAAAGCCATTTTGAAACCAGAACTCTGGAGCAGATGCCAGCCGCATGCCTTCCCACCTAACAGAGGTTTTCCAGACACCACTGGCCATTCTACAGTGAAAGTACCCTACTACTGATGTGTTACCTTGGACACTTGATGGCCTTAAGATTGTGACTGTAGCCAAATAAACCCCCTTTTATAAAAGCTGATCCATTTATGGTGTTTTGCATTCCAGCAGCACTAGCAAACTAGAAAAAAGGTAAGCATTTTTTTTTTATTTGTAAATAAATGAATGTTTTTGTGTCTCTAAAATACCTATAGATGTCTTTGCCCATGTTACTAGGTCTGTATTTTTCATACTGAGTTGTGTGAATATATTCTTGAAAGTGATTCTTTTTTCAGGTGTATTTCAAATATCTTCTTCCAGTTTGCACTTCTCTTTTCCATTTTCTTTATAATTTATTTTAATGAACAGTTTTTAAAATTTTTATTTATTTGGGTAATCAGTCTTTTAATTTTTTGGATAGCAGTATTTTTGTCTTGTCTGAGATCAAACTCTTTAAGGTAGTCCACATAGCCTTCAAATTTGCCTTTATATTTAAATCTTTAATCCATCTGCAATTAATATTGTATTGAGTATGGTAAAGATGTCGTTTCAAATTAATTTCCCAGATAAATACACAACTTCCTAAACACCATTTATTGTATAGTCCAATATTTCCCTCATTGAGATGAGATATGAGGCTATTTTGTTCATGTATCAATTACCATGTGTGGCCTTTTTCTAAGCAAAATTTCTCTTCATTGGCCAATGTTTCTATCTCTAGCTTAATGTCAAATGGACTTAATTACTATAGTTTCATAAATGTCTTATTAGCTGGCATGGAAATTCTTTGTTCTGAGAGTGCTTTTGCTATTTTAGGCCCTTGTGGCTTCATTTGAAATTTTGAAACTTCTTGCCAATTTCCTCAAACACCTGTTGGAATTTTGAATGAAATTCTATTAAATCTGTGAATCAATTTTTGGAGAAGTCCTTAAAATAGTGACTTTGATAATATCTTTCAAGAATATTTTTTGAGGGGGACTGACACAACAAGCCTTTATTTTCTCTCAGTTATGAGACTAGAAGAAATCCAAAATCGATATCAGGAAGATTTTCTTTATCCTAGATTGTACAGTGTCCGTTGGTAATTCTTCAGTTTCCTTGTCTTACATCTCTGACCCCTTTCTTTCTTTCTTTCTCCTCTCCTGATTTTTCCTGACTTCTGACATCTTTTCATGTGTTCTTCTCCAACTTCCAACTTCAAGTGTATCTTTATAAAACCTCCAGTAATATAAGTTAACACCTACCTTCATGCAGTTGGGTTTTCACTTAACTAAAAATAACATATTCAAGAGGAACTGTTTACAATGCACTCATGCTCACAGAAAAGCAGACTAAGGTTAGGAAAATGTCTGAATTGGGATACATAATTCAATCTTCCACAAATGCTAAGTCATATAAATCAATCAATGCAAAATCACAATACTATCATAGCTAAGAGAATTTGGTTTTAAGTGGCAATTGACAATTCACAATTTTTTTTCAGGTAAATGATATGTATAGCAAAATTTGCAATATGATGTATGTGGACTTGTGATTGCAGGGACTAGTTTCAGCAGGCTCAGCAGTTCAGTATCTATCATGAACTATCTTGTAAAGAATACTCCATCCAGCAAGGGACACTTGGGAAAAATTCTACTAAATCTTCATCATATTATTTCATTTGTAAAACTTTGTACATATTCCCCTTTGCATCTTAAATACAACTAATGTTTTGGTCAATCCCTGCACAAAAATCATATAAAAGCCAACAGAGAATACTGGAATTCTTTCAATTAGTCAGCAAAAACCATCATCTAATTTTTATCTTTGATAAATTGTTGTCATTTCCCAAAGACTCCAAATACTGCACCTTGTAGCATATATTTCTTGCCCTCACGCCCGCTTGAGCTAACAGTCCAAACTTCTCTCCAGTTTTATGCCTATGCCTGAATTTCTTCCATCTTCCAATATCCACTCAGTTCTCTAAGTAATAAACCCTTTGGCTCTTACAAAACATAATTTCCCTTAAACAATACTCTGTGAAAGAATCTGCTAAAGACTGGAAACCTGAGGCTGGTTAATTCATTCTTTTTATTTTTTTTTTATTAGAGAAGTTGTGGGTTCAAAGATCAATCATGCATAAAATACAGGATCTTATATACCACCCCACCAGCAACACTTTGCATTGCTGTGGAACATTTGCTACAATTGATAACAGTCCATTTTTTAAAGTGTACTATTAATTACAGCCCATAGTTTATCTTAGGGTTCACTGTGTAGTATAGTTCCATGGACTAAAAATTATATATATTTTGTTACCATATATACAATCTAACATTTCTCCTTTTAATCATATTCAGATATACATTTCAGTGTTGTTAATTGCATTCAAAATTTTGTGCTACCATTACCACCATCCATTACCAAAACATTTCCATCGTTCTAAATAGGAGCCTTGCATATTTTAAACCTTAACTTCCATTCCTTTTCCCCAACCCATACCCTTAAGTATTAGTTAGGGTTCTCTAGGGAAACAGAACCAACAAGAGATATCTATAAACATAAAATTTATAAAAGTATCTCACACAACTGTGTGTATGCATGAGTCCAAATTCTGTCAGCAGGTAGCAAACTGACAACTCCAGTGAAGGTGTTCAATGAACTCCTCAGGAAATGCTTCACTGGCTAGCCAAAGAAGAAGTGAAGTTCCTCCATCTTTCTTGCTTAAAAGTCTTCAACTGATTGGATTAAATCCATCTGATTGAATTCTCTCATTGTTGAAGACACACCCTTCATTGATATAATCAGTCACAGCTGCAACCAATTGACTGATGATTTCATAAACCAGTTCTGGCTTATTAACCAGCCACAAATGTCCTTCAATAATGGTTAGGCCAGTGCTTGCTTGACCAGACACCTGGGTAACACCACCTGGCCAAGTTGACACATGAAACTAACTATCAAACATAGTAACCTATATTTTAGATTCTGACTTGAGTCTGCTTATTCTAATTGGATCAAACCAGCAAGACCATACAATATTTATCCTTTTGTGTCTTGCTTAATTCACTCAACATGATGTCTTCCAGGTTCATCCATGTTGTTGCATATAGCAGAACTTCAACCATTTTTACAGTTGAGTAATATTCCCTTGTGTGTATCTACCACATTTTATTTTCCATTCACCTGTTGATGGGCATTTGGGTTGCCTCCATCTTTTGGCAAATTGTGAATAATGTCACTATGAAAATCAGTGTTCAAATATCTGTTCAGTTTCCCGCCTGCAATTCTTTGGGTATATACCTAGTAGAGGGATTTCTGGGTCCTATGGTAGTTCTACAATTAGCTTTCTGAGGAACCAGCAAACTGTCTTCCACAGGGGCAGCACCATTTCACATTACCACCAGCCATGAATGAGTGTTCCTATCTCTCTTCATCCTCTCCAACACTTATTTTCCATTTTTTAATAGCAGGATTCTAGTGGGTGTGAAATAGGGGATTTTGTTATATAATCTGGATATTAATCCTTTATCAGATATATCTTTTCCAAATATTTCCTCCCATTAAATAGGTTGCCATTTTACTTTCATGATAAAGTCCTTTAAGGTACAAAGTTTTTAATTTTGATGATGTCCCATTTATTCATTTTTTTCTTTTGTTGTTTTTTCTTTGGGTGTAAAGGCCAAGATACCATTATCCAACACATGTCCTGAAGATGCTTCTCTATGTTTTCTTTTAGGAGTTTGATAGTTCTAGCCCTTATAGTGAATTTTTTTTTTTCCATTTGGGGTAGGTTTTTTGTATACAGTGTTAGGTAAGGCATCATCCTTTTTTTTTTTTTCCAAATGGAGATCCAGATTTCCCAGCAACATTTGTTGAAGAGAGTATTCTTCCCCATTTGAGTGATCTTTGCCACATTGTCAAAAATCAGTTAGTCATTAATGTGAAGATTGATATCTAAGCTCTCAATTCTGTTCCATTGGTCTATATTTCTGTCCTTGTGCCAGTGCCATGCTGCTTTGATTAATGTGGCTTTTAATAAATTTTAAGATCAGGAAGCATGAGTCATCCAACTTTATTCTTTTTTAAGATGGCTTAGCTATACAAGGCCTTTTAAACATCCATATTATTTCATGACTGGCTTTTCCATTTCTACAGAGAAGGTTGTTGGAATTTTGATTGTGAATGCATTGAATCTACAGATTGCTTTTGGTAACACAGAAATGTTAACATTTAGCCTTCTAATCCATGAACACAGAATGTCCTTCCAGTTATTTAGGTCTTTTTTACTCCTTTTAGAAATATGTTGTAGTTTGCTATATACAAGTACTTTGCATCCTTTGTTAGGTAAATTCCTAGATAGTTGATTCTTTAGTTGCTATTGTGAATGGGATTATTTTCCTGATTTCTTGTTCCAATTGTTCATTGTGTATAGAAACCTTAATTTTAGGGTGTTGATCTTGTACCCAATCACTATGGTAAATTCCTTTATTAGCTCTAGGAGCTTTGCTGTAAATTTTTCAGAATGTTCTGTGTATAAAACCAAAAAATCTGAAAATTCAGAAAGTTTTACTTCAATTTTTCCAACTTTGGTGTGTTTTATTTCTTTTTCTTGCCTATTATGCTGGAAAGAACTTCCAGTACAGTGTTGAAAACCAGTGGTAACAGTGGGCATCCACATCTTATTCATAGTCTTGGAAGAAAAGATTTCAGTATTTTATAATTAAGCAGAATGTTAGCTGTGAGTTTTTCATAGATGCCCTTTATCATGTTGAGTAAGTTTCCATCTATTCCTCATGTTCTAAGTGTTTTTATCAACAGAGAATGTTGAATTTCATTTAATGCATTTTCTGCATCAATTGAGATGGTCAGGTGTTTCCCCCCCCTTCATTCAATTAATGTGGTGTATTACATTGTTTTGATTTTCTTATGAAGAGGCAACATTTTATACCAGGGATAAATCTCACTTGATTATGGTATATAGTTATTGTAATATGCTGTTGGATTCAATTGTCTAGTATTTTATTGAAGATTTTTGCATCTGTATCTACAGAAGATATTGCTCTATAGTTTTCTTTTCTTGTGGTATCCTTATTTAAGGCTGGTATGTGGGTAATGTTAGCCTCATAGAATGAATTCCCTCCTCTTCAATATTTTGGAGGAGTTTGAGTAGAATTGGTTGTCTTCTCGAAATGTTTGGTAGAATTCGCCAGTGAAGCAATCTAGTCCTGGACTTTTCTTTGTTGGGAGATTGTTTTTTTTATTATTATTATTGTTTCACTCTCTTTACTAATAATTGGTCTGTTGTTATCTTCTATTTCTTCTTGAGTCAATATAGTTAGCTCGTGTGTTTCTAAGAATTTGTCTATTTCATATAAGTTATCTAATTTATTGGCATGCAATTGTTCATAGTATCCTCTTACCATCCTTTTATTTCGTTGGTTTAGTACTCAAGTCCCCCTTTTCATTTCTTCTTTTAGTTATTTGTATCTTCTCTTTTTTTCATCCTTTTATTTCTTTGGTTCAGTACTTATGTCCCCCTTTTCATTACTGATTTTTGTTATCTGTATCTTCTCTTTTTTTTTTTTTTTCTTTCTTTTTCAGTCTAATTAAATGTTTGTCAAATTTATTGATCTTTTCAGAGAAACAGCTTTTGGTTTTGTTAATTCTATTTTATTTTATTATTTTGTTCTATTTATTTTTCTTTCTATTTCATTTACCTCTGCTCTAATCTTTGCTATTCCCTAATGTTTGTTATTTTCTTCCTTCTGCTCACTTTGGGATTAGTTTGCTCTTGTTTTTCTAGTTCTTCCAGATTTGAGGTTAGATCTGCAATTTAAAGCTTTTCTTCTTTTTTAACATAAGCATCTAGAGCTTTACATTTCCCTCTCAGTACTAACTTTGCTGCATCCCATAAGGTTTGAAATGTTCTAATTTTATTTTCATTCACTTCAAGATATTTCCTAATTTCACTTGTGAATTTCTCTTTAACCCTTTGGTTGTTGAAGAGTGTGGTAAGTTACATTTGTTTGTGACTTTTCAATCCTCCCTCTGTTTCATTTCTCCTATTTCTCCCTAATAAATTCATTCTCTTGTGGCTGGAGAATATACATTATATGATTTAAAAATTTTTTAATTTATTGATAGTTGTTTTATGACCCAACATGTAGATTTTCTGCAGAATGATCCATGTGAACTCAAGAAGAATGCATATTCTGTTTTTGATGGTTAAGTGTTTTACATATGCCTGTTAGTTCTAGTTGGTTTAATGTATCATTCAAGTCCTATAGTTCCTTATTGAGCTTCTGACTAGATGTTCTATCCAACATTGGGAGAGGGGTGTTAAAGCATCCTAATTCTAATGCAGAACCATCAATTTCTTTCTTTAAATCTGGCACTATTTGCTTCATATATTTTGGGCCTCTGCAGTTAGATGTATACACAGTTATAATTGTTACATCTTCCTGTCAAATCTTCCCATTTTTCAGTATATAATGACAATTTTTCCCTTGTAACTATTTTTTACTTGAAGTCTATTATATCCAATTATAGGAGAGCCACCCCATACTACTTTCATGAAATATTTTTTCCATCCTTTCATTCTCAACCTACATGCATCCTTGGCTTTAAGGTGAATCTCTTGCAGACAGCATAGAGTTGAGTCATGCTTTTTTATCCATTTCCCCACTCTTTGCCTTTTGACTGGAGAGTTTAATCTATTTACATTTAAAGTCACTATAACTATGGGATTTTCTTTTGCCATTTTGTGATTTAGCTTCTGTAAGTCTTATACCTTTTTTCCCCTTACTTTTGTTAACACCAGTTTTTATATTTATTTGCTATTTATGCATGCCACACTGAGTACCTTCTCATATCTATCAGGATGTGTTTGCCATCTATTTTCCTTGTGGTTACCATGGGGATAAAGTCTAACATCCTAAATATATAACACCATATTTAGTTTGCTACCAACTTAACTTTAATAGCATGCAAGTATACTTTTCCTATACCCCTCTTTCCCCCTGCCACTTTTTGGAATTGTTAGCACTTATGCTTTTGTCCATTGTTATGTTCAACAACAAAGATTCAAAGTTGCAAGGCCTTTGTCTCTGACTGTCCACTTCTATAGTTTTTCACACTCCTTTCATTTTCCCATGCTGCTTTTGCTTATAGACAAATTATGAGAAGACTTTCACCCCAGATAGTACTTTCCCAAGCCAATCTTTCCCAGCCAAACAAGGCCAAGAACCCATTAAGAGGGCACAGACTGGCTACAAAAGTGCCTAGGGGAGGGAAATAGTAAGGTCACAAAGAGCTTCTCCAACAGCTGGCCTCCCCAGAAAATGCAGCCCTTCAGCTAAATGTGCCCTATAGCCTTGAGGAAACACTGTACCTTTGACTCTCCAATGTTTCTACCCCTGTACAGGGAGGGTTGAAACAATGGCTACCCTCATAGCTGGGGCCCAGGGATCCTTATTTACTAATCAAAACCATGATCAGTGATCAGCCTTGCCCACCCTTGCTCTTGGGGAAGAGAACTTTTGCATCCTTTTATGTCACCAGTGAGCTAACCAGGAATCTGACCCCATGGTGTCCTGCCACAAGAGTAGAGGCTGGGCACTGGTATCTGTCATACACCAGAAAGCAATTTGCTGTTTTTTACCATAAGTTATTAGCCTCTCCCATTCTCTGTATGCTGTACAGTTTTTCTGGCCCAGAGTTTCAAAATAGTTGTTTCAGACAGTTCCTGTTTCTTCAATAGTTATTGGGTAGAAGTACTGAGCCTTTCAGTACCACTTAAAAATTTTCTCCGTAAGTATCTTGTCCATCTTTTGCTGAATTTATGTCTAGGTATTTTCATTTGTTGATTTTGTAATTGTTCCTTTCTTAAAATTATATTTTTCCTGGAATATAGAATTACAAAATCTCTTAATTTGAATACTCTATCAATGAATTTTTGAAGTTTTCTTTGTAGAAGTCAGAGCTTCTCTAATTATGAAGATTTTGATTCATCCTTTCCCATCCTCATAGTCATGTCTGTTTTGAATCTTATTGTATACACTGTGAAATCCATGACAATGTTGAATAGAATAGCTATATTGGTCAGGGTTCTCCAAAGAAACAGAATTGAAAGAAGAGATAGATAGATAGATAGATAGATAGATAGATAGATAGATAGATAGATAGATAGGTAGATGATAGATTTCTGATAGTGATTTGCTCTTACTGTCATGGGGAATGGCAAGTGCAAACTCTTTTGAGGAGGCCACAAACTGAAAACTCCAATAAAGATGAACTTGAACTTTCCCCCAGAAAGCTGACTGGCTAACTTAGACTTCTAAGATTTCCAGTTGATTGGATGAGAAGATTCTCTACATTGTTTATGGCAATCTCCTTCTTTGATTGTAGATGCAATCAACTGATTATAGATGCAGTCCACTGATTATAGATGCAATCCCTTCCACAAAATATTCTCACAGTGGCAAATACAGCCAGTGCTTGCTTGACCAAACAGCTGGACACTATAAACACAACCAAGTTGACTCTTGAACTTATCATCACAATAAGTCATGTTGGTTCCCTTTGTCTTCCTCTTCTTTATAAAGGGAATGCTTAATTATGACCAATGAGATTTAATATGACTATGTGTTTTGGAGAGACACTCTTCATCAGATTAAAGAAATTATGTCCTATTTCTGTCATTTAAGTTTTGTTAAAGGCATAAGTGGAAGCAGAATTTTATCAAAGGTATGTTGTCTCATTCATTGAGATGGTCACATTAATCTCTGTTCATCAGTTTGTGTAGAATGATATTTATTGATTAGATACTAAGCAATCCTTAAACTCTTTGTGTATACCTAATTCAGTTATAATAGATTATCATGCACCATTATTTGTGTCTTGCATTTACATTTTGTGAATATTTTGGAATACCTGTTGTATTATTCAGCATTCTATAGGGAAGAAGAACTGACAAGATTGTGTGTGTGTCTGTGTGTGTGTGTGTGTGTGTGTGTGTGTATAATTATTATGATATTTATGATAAGAATTGGCTCAAACAGCTGTGGGGAAGGACAAGTCCAAATTCTGTGGGGCAGACCATAAGCTGGGAACCCTGATGAAGACTTCTAATGAATTCCCTAGGAGAAGCTGACTGGCTGAAATAGAGATGGAAATTCTTCCAAACCCTTATTGGAAGTACCTTTATCATCCATATTTCTACCAACAGTTCTGTCAAAGCAGTGTAGGCTTTTCCTATCAAGAACCTAACAATTCTTCCAGTCTTTATACCCATTACCCAATTCCAAAGCTGTTTCCACATTTTTGGTATTGCAATAGCAGCACCCAAGTCTTGTGGTATAACAAAATCTGTGCTAGTTTTCTGACTGTCAAAGCAAATACCACGCAATGGGTTGGCTTAAACAATGGGAATTTATTGCCTCATGGTTTTGAGGCTAGGAGAAGACCAAATCAAGTCACCATCAAGGGGATGCTTTCTTCTCAAAGACTGGCATTCTGGGGCTGGCTGCTGGTGATACTTGGTCCTTGGCTCCTCTGTCAAATGTTGCACATGGTGGCTTCTCCTGGAAATGCCCTTCTATTCCATGTTCCATTGACCTTCAGCTTCTTGCTTACTGTGGCTTTCTATGTCTGAATTTTATTCCACTTATAAAAGACTCCAGTAATATGATTAAGAATCATACTGATTGAATGGGGCCACACCTTAACTGAAGTAATCTCAGCAAAAGGTCTTAAAGGGCTCACATCCGTAGGAATGGATTAAGCTTAAAGACAAGTTTTGATGGGGTACATAGCTCCAAATTACCACACCAATATAATTTCTTGAAAAGATATATAATATTCAGCATCTAATTTTTTTTCTTGAGTACATTTTGGTAATATTTTTCTAATTATTTGTCCTTTTCAGGTAAGTATTTTTTTAATTTGGTTTTATTGAGATATATTCACATCTCATACAATCATCCATGGTGTACAATCAACTGTTCACAGTACCATCTTATAGTTGTGCATTCATCACTCCAATCTATTTTTGAACATTTTCCTTATACCAGAAAGAATCAAAATCAGAATAAAAACTGAAAAGAAAAAAGAAAACCCAAATCAATCCCCCATCTCACCCTATTTTTCATTTAGGTTTTGTCCCCATTTTTATACTCATCCATCCATACACTGGATAAAGGGAGTGTGATCCACAGGGTTTTCACAATCTCGCTGTCACCCCTTGTAAGCTACATTGCTATACAGTCATCTTCAAGAGTCAAGGCTATTGGGTTGGAATTTGGTAGTTTCAGGTATTTACCTGTAGCTATTCCAATATATTAAAACCTAAAAAGTGTTCATCTATGCAGTGAATAAGAATGTCCACCAGAGTGACCTCTCAACTCCATTTTGTCCCGGCCCGCGGGACGATCAACGGAAGCTCCAAGTCCTGTGAAGGAAGAATGGTAAGGGACAAGAGACACGAAGAATGACAGCAAGACAGGTTTCTGATCAAGCTGCAAAATTTTATTGAAGAGGCAGGGTATATATGCTCTAAGGTAGAGGGAGTGGCTAGTAAAGGCGGGTGGCGGCCTGGGATTGGTGATTGCTGTTGCTGGGGTGGAAGGCAGATGTAAGGTTAGCTTTTGGCGTGAACTAGCTACTGCTTAGGTGGGAACTACTGTTACTTCCTTGAAGAAGGCTAATTATAGCTTAGGCTGTTCTTGCATCAGCCCTGGCAGCCATGTTGCATGTTACCTACCGGTATCGCTGAAGGTGAATATTATATATGCTACCTTAATTGTCCCCAACATCTCCTCCCTTTGTTTTTCAAAAGGATGGAGGAAGAATGCTGATTGAGCATTCCTTTGGCATTAACCTGCTGGGGGAAATAGAGGCCTCATTCCCCAAGTTGCTTGTGGCTCTGTTTTTCTGGGGAGGGGGATTAGTGCAGAGCAAACCCCTATGCAAATGAGGCATACTTCTCAAGGAGCTCAAAAACGGCCTTTGATTGTTTTGGCCCTCCTTTGCAGTGCTTTGCCTCACACCCAGCGGTACCAATCATAGCATAAGCTAGAAGCATATTTTTGAGTTATATGCTGCTCCCGTAGGAGGGGGATTCTTACCCGTCAGGGTGGGTAGCACTCAAGCAGTCTGGATTTATACCTTGGTCAGCGAGGTGGAGCCGGTGATAATGCACTTGAATAGGCCTGCCTAGCGCAGAATCAATTTGGTCTTTGACTAGTTGAATAACCTTTTTGATTGCCCAGGGTGCGAAGGAAACTATAAGGAGTATGGTTATTAAGGGGCCTAATATAGGGAGGATGTAAGGGAGGATTGCACTGAATCCCCAGCTCTCTTGGGCTTCCCGTTGACGTGTGCGCTCTTGAAGCCCTTCGCTCAGTTTTGACATGGAATCTTTAATTATGCCAGAATGGTCAGTATAAAAGCAACATTCCTCACCTAGTGCAGCACAAAGCCCTCCCTGCTTAAAGAAAAGTAGGTCTAAGCCTCTTCTGTTTTGGAGAACAACCTCCGATAAAGATGTAAGGGATTTTTCAAGATGGGTGATGGAGGTTTCAATGCGGGCCAAATCTTCGTCTATAGCAGCTCTTAGGTGGGAGAGACCCTGTTGTTGGAGGGTGAGCGAGGCGATTCCGGTGCCTAGGCCAGCAAAACCTAGAAGAGAAGCAATGGTAACAGCAGTAATAATTTCTCGTTTTTCCCTGTGCGCAGTTGGGAGCTGTGCATCCCAATAGTGATAGAGGTCCTCTTCTTTATGACAGAGGACATGCGGTAGTACAGTTACTAAGACACACATTTCCTTTGTTTCAGTGAGGGCTCTTGCTGATACGCAAGGAGTAAGTCCCGTGGAAAAGCACAGCCATTCTGCCCCTATTGGGGGAATATAGAATTTACCTTGCGATGGAAAAGACGACTGTGCACAGACGTTTCTTAAGGGGGCAGAAATGTTACCAATGCAATGCCCAGAGTGAAGAACGGACTGCATGGTGAGGCCGATTTTTTTGCTATTCCATAGACATTGGGCAGGATGATCTTCATTAGACGTATTAAATGTGGTATTAATAGCTATGGCATCATAATAAGGGGGCTTAACAGATAAGCATAGCCAACAACTGCGAGTAAGGTTAGGCTGGGAGGAGTTTAGAGAAAGAAAAGTAGCTTGGAGCACTGGCCAGAGTGGGTTATGGGCCAGTTCGAATGCTATGGGAGAGTTTGAAGGTGGTAATGTCGAAATGGGAGTAAAAGAAGTAGTTAAATGAGTTTTGTTTGGCATAGCGGGAGGCGGGGGCGTAGGTATGCGAGAAG
Organism: Choloepus didactylus; assembly: GCF_015220235.1. Lineage (NCBI taxonomy): Eukaryota > Metazoa > Chordata > Mammalia > Pilosa > Megalonychidae > Choloepus > Choloepus didactylus. The sequence continues at coordinate 31,618,887 of NC_051309.1, forward strand.
GGATAGCTGGAGGCGGGGGTGCGAGTATTACATTTGGCCCTATGGCGGATGGTTTTTGCTGCACTGCTTCCTTTTTTATTACAATAAGACTTCCTGGGTCGGTCCCTTTTATGTAAATTCTAACGCCCCAAGTTCGACCGATTAGCCAGGAAGGGTCAGTGGGGAGTTGCACGGTGAGATTAAGCTGTACGCAGGTGCCTGTAGGTGCAATGTGGTGTTGACCCCCATACAGGCCCCAATAAATGGGTTCATCAGGTGGTTTGCAGCCCCAGGGGGCCCAGCGTAGGGTAAGATAGTGATCAACGCTATGCGGCTTCCAATTAATAGCTAGTGTCTCGCAGCCCCAATAGGCACAATAATATTGATTGGGGGCGTTGCAATACTGTTTTCCGGGGTTGGAGGCTGGGCACATATAATATTGAGCTTGATTCCAACCACTGGGTCGTACGGAAGGGGTGGGAAATAGATCAGAGACGTTGACGAGAAAAGAAGGTCGCCCTGCGGTGACATGGGTTTGCACAATTTGGGAATCTTCCCACCGCGCTAGGGTCCATTTCCAAGGCTGGTGGGCGTTGCCTTTGGGATCGAAAATGCCATGCGATACACAAGGTAGGAGGAGGTATAAAGCGGCGATTTTGAATGGCAGTAGGCTTAACATGATTGTATTGGTAGTTTATCAGGTCTTTTAGTTAAGGGGAGCAGGCTAGCAGGGTAATGCACCCCAAAATGCACAGATACGTTATAGCAAGTAAGGCTCTTTCTAATGGGTTCCAATGTTCTGGTGCAACAGTTGCTAATCCGGCTGCAAACAGCAAGGCCAGAGAGCCAATCAGTAAGAGCTAATAGTTCACGTGGCCTTAGCGATGGGGCAAACCTGTAAGTTGGGCTTCTCTTGGTTGCCGGCTGCACGTAGGTTGGGCGTGTTCTGGGCAGGCTATAGCAAAGTTGGCGACGTGCTGGAAGAGAAAAAGAAAAAAATTTTTCTCAGGGAGGGGTTTGTTCCCTGGAAAGGTTATTGTTAAAGGGAAGAAGGGATGTTGGGGCTTGTTCTGACAGTGGGGGATTAACATGTCTAATTAGTCTTTCTGGAAGCCAGCGAGGACCCTCTTTTTCTTGGTCATATATGCAAGCAGAGCCTCGTCCCCAGATGATAACGGGGTCGGGCCCGTTCCAGTTTGATGTTAAGGGGTTGCGCCACATAACGGTGGCTTGCTGCATTTGTGTTTTGGGATACCAGTGTCTATCAGCTGCAGAGTGTCCTTCATCATCCAGAGTTAGGAAGTTAAGAACAAAAAGAGCATGATATAAAAGATCTCGAGGGTGTTGTTTTGTGAGATTGAGAGTGCTATTAGCTAGACAGCACAGGGCATTTTTTAGAGTGCGATGTGCGCGTTCTACTATTCCTTGGCCCTGGGTAATATAAGGTATTCCCGTAATGTGCTTGAGTTGCAATTGCCGACAAAATGCTTGAAAGTTTTTTCCAGTATACCCAGGTCCATTATCTGTTTTAATGGTTTTAGGCTGCCCTAAAATGGTGAAGCAATGTAGCAGGTGAGAGATAACATGCTTTGAAGCTTCCCCTGATTGTAAACTAGCTAGTATGAATCCACTGTACATATCAACACAAACATGAATATATTTGAGTTGCCCAAAACTGGCAAAGTGGGTGACATCCATTTGCCAGATTTCATTTGGGATGAGTCCTTTCCGGTTGACTCCCAAGTGAGGGACTGGCAATTGGGTTACACAATTTTTGCAGGTTTTAACAATTTCCCTTGCTTGTTCTCTTGTAATATTGAATTTTAGGTGGAGAGTGTTTGCATTTAGGTGGTGTTGCCCATGCTTGGGAAGCTAAGGTTAGAGAATCGCAGAGATTGGGGCATATTAACTGAGTGGCAGCGTCTGCTAGCACATTGCCTTTTGCAAGAGGACCTGGTAGATTTTGATGGGCATGGAGGTGCCCCACGAAGAAGGGGTGCTGTCGTTTGAGAATTAGTTTTTGTAACTGTGAGAATAAGGGAACTGCATTGGAGGAAGGTTTGATAAATGGAGTTGTTTCTAATAGCGGTATAGACTGAGCTATGTATGCGCTATCAGTGTATAAATTAAAAGGTTGGTTCTGAAGGTGGGAAAAAACCTGCAGGACTGCATAGAGCTCGACAAGTTGAGCTGAAGTATAGGGAGAGCGCACGGAAAATGCTTGACCCTGGATGACATATGTTGCAGTCCCATTTGCTGAACCATCAGTAAAGACTAAGGTAGCAGAGTTTATGGGTTTTGCTTTAGTGACCTTTGGGAAGGTGAATTGATGGATTTTGGCAAACTGAATTAATGGATCGCTGGGGTAATGGTTATCAATATTGCCTGGAAACGAAGAGCATGCGATAGCCCATTTGTCGTCGGTTTGGGAGAGCCAATGGATTTGATCTTGAGTGTACGGGATGATAAAGGAATCAGGGTCTTTTCCAAACAATTGGCGACTAGTTTGTCGGCCTTTAATTATGAGGACAGCTATAAGAGAAATGTATGGCGAGAGCACTTTTGATGGAGTAGCGGGGAGGTGAACCCAGAGCAATGGGTGGCCTCGCCCATTTGGCTGTTTTAAATTGGATTGCCAGAAAACCCCTGTAGGTGTGTGAGTTGTAGCAAGAATTATAAAGATTAAAGGTTGGTGGTAATTTATTTGATAGCAAGTTTGACTTTGGATAGCTTGATTTATGATGGTAAGTGCCAGCATTGCTTCTGGAGTTATGCTTCGGGGAGAGGAGGGGTTTGCGTCTCCTTTTAAAATATTATTGAGCGGCAGAAGAGCTTCAATGGGCAGTTTTAGGTAGGGGCGAAGCCATTGAATGTCCCCTAAAAGTTTTTGGAAGTCATTTAGCGTTAATAGACGGGAGGTTCGCAGTTGAATGCGGGGTGTTAAAACTTGCTGGTGCCAAAGCTCTAACCCTAGATAAGAAAAAGGGTCTGAGGTTTGTACCTTGTCGGGGGCTATTTGAAGACCTTTCGCTGTTAAATTTTTTAGAAGGTCTTGAAAACAAGAGTGTAAGTTGGACATGTTTGGACCTGCTAATAGGATATCATCCATGTAATGAAGAATGTAGATTTGTGGCCATAGCTGTCTGATAGGATTAATGGCTTCAGCGACAAATTTTTGGCATAAGGTGGGACTATTGGCCATGTCTTGTGGTAAGACTTTCCATTGAAATCGGGGCATAGGGCCCTGAAAATTGATTTGAGGAACACTAAAGGCGAAATATTGCCTGTCTTCTGGGTGAAGAGGTATGGAGAAAAAACAATCTTTTAAATCTATAACTATTTTGTAAAAGTTGATAGGGATAGCAACTGGCGAGGGGAGACCGGGTTGCAGTGCCCCCATGGGTACCATGGCTTTGTTTACAGCGCGTAAGTCTTGTAATAGTCTCCATTTACCTGATTTTTTTCTTATAACAAAAATAGGAGTGTTCCAAGGGGACTGAGTAGGCTCAATATGTCTGGCGTTAAGTTGTTCCTGTACTAACTCTATCGCTGCTAGGGTTTTTTCCTGAGTCAGGGGCCATTGATCAACCCATACTGGTTCTATGGATTTCCAGGAGATTTTTTCAGCATGGGGTACAGGGATGTCAATGGCCACTAGGCTAAATTTTGAGAGAGCCCGAGTCCTGTTTTAGCTGTACTGGGTGTTATAGAGATGGGCTGTCTTATTCCTTGATTAGCTTTGCCTAGGCCTTTGCCAGGGAGAAAGTTCATTTTGAGCATTTGAGCAGTAACTGTATCACTAGGGCTGCACATAAAAACTTTCATTTGAGTTAGGATATCTCTACCCCAGAGATTAACGGGGAGATGGGGGATAATATATGGTATAACTGTACCAGCGTTTTCTTCCTCATCCTCCCATTTTAGGGCTTGCGAACTTTGTAGAGGATTTGTGGTTTCGCCTATTCCTTGCAAGTGGGTGGCAGCAGCTGTGAGGGGCCAGGACTTTGGCCAGTGGTTTGAGGATATAACTGTAGAATCGGCTCCTGTGTCTAAGATTCCTTCAAATAGTTTGCCATTAAGTTTTAGTTTTAAGGTGGGCCAATTATGGGATATCGGTTGCGTCCAAAAAATGTCAGAGGATCCAGGGCCCTCTGTGGGGCGCTGGAGTTTTTTGAAGTTGGAGTTGACATGCTGAATGGGGAGTATTATAAGTTGTGCTATTCGAGTGCCAGAGGGAATAGGGATAATATTGTTTGAGGTGGCTGTGATTATTTGTATTTCACCTTTAAAGTCATTATCTAGTACACCTGGGATGACTTGGACTCCGCGCAGGGTGACACTAGCTCTCCCTAGAATGAGACCAAAGGTATTTGGGGGTAAAGGTCCATAGACTCCGGTAGGTATGAGGAGAGGGCTGGTTTCTGGGGTTAATATTGATTCGGAGGTGGTACAGAGGTCCATTCCTGCGCTTCCTGCTGTTGCTCTCCATAAGTCTGAGATATGGCAGCGTGGTTTATGATTGGGAGCGCAGGTACTGTGACTGGGGATGGCTGAACAAACCGTACTGCCCCTGGGTTCGTTCTGGTTGGGGCCTGGGGCCGGCCCCATTGGGAGTTTCCCTGGGGCTTGGGATTAAGGGGTTGGCCATTTATGTCTGCTCGAGAATGGCATTCAGACGCCCAATGGAACCTTTTTACAGCGGGGACAAATAGAGGGCGGCAATGGGGGTTTGTTGTTAGTAATGGGTAAAGAGGAACTGGTTTGTGGCATGGGGCAATTTTTTGAAAAATGGCCAGGTTGCTTACAGTTATAGCATGTTGGAGGCTTTGCTTGTGCCATAAAATTTTTATGCTGCGCTGCAAAATTTTGAAGGGCAGCGCCAATGGCTATTCCAAGAGTTTGAGTGGGCCCGATGCCAGAACAGAGCTTTATGTAATTATTAATATTGGTATTACGAAAGGGGCGGATTGCTGCTTGGCAGGCAGCGTTAGCATTTTCATAGGCCAGGTGTTTAATAAAGTCACTTTCATTTTCGCTAGCCCCGAATAGACGTTCAGCCATGTTTTGTAGGTGGCTGAGAAAGTCGCTATATGGTTCATTGGGCCCCTGTCTTACTTTAGGAGAGAGGCAGTGGCGGCGCCCTTTTGCGGAAGTTTTTTCCATGCTCTAAGCGCGGCCGTTTGTATTTGCGCTAGGAGACCTGGGGGGAATTGAGCTTGCTTTTTATTCTGATGGTAGGGGCTTTGACCTAAAAATTTGTTTAATGTCCATTTTTTAGAGGTGGCTTTATGGGCATTACGGGTGGCATACCTTTTACAGTGCTCTTCATAATTGGATTTCCACAACAGGAAATCGCCGCCGGACAAGGCAGCTCTGGTTAATTGGGACCAATCATTAGGAGTGAGTTCCTTTTCACTGAGGCTTTCTAATAAGGTGAGCGTGAAGGGGGCGGTAGTGCCATAATCATTCACTGACTTTTTTAATTTTTCTAAATATTTTAAACTGAGTTTTTTATATTTAGCTGTTGGGGTAGTACTAGCTTCCTCTTGCTTCTCTGCATCAGAACCAGGGGGGGTTTGATTGTTTTTCTTCCTCGCTTTCGCTACTAGAATCGCCATTTTTGGAGCCGGCGTCGCCATTTTGGGAGCCGGTGGTGCCATTTTGGGCTCCGGCGGCACCATTTTGAGAATTGGCGGCACCATTTTGAGGGTCTTGGGTCTGACTACGCGTAACCGGAAAGGCATAGGCGCGGTGAGTGCAATGGGGACGCGATGAGTGGGCATTTTCTGGAAGCGCAAGGGCTGCAACGCTTTGAGTTGCTGACCGGAGGTCGGCGAGCAAATTGGCGGCTTGAAGCCGCTCCTGTTTAAAGGTTTCTCTAAAATTATCAGTGTGTAGCCGGAGATTTTCTGCGGCCTCTTCTAACGCATGGAACTGAGGCAGGGATGTAACTGGGTAAAAATGAGGTTTTGGAAGACTGGGTGTGGTTGGAAAATCTGGTGCATAAGGGGGAGGCTAAAATGCAGGAAGGACAGTCTCCTCAGAAGGGGGAGGGGTTTTTACTTCTGTTTCGATTAGGTGGGGCAATAATCCGGCTTGATTAACCGGGGTGCCTGGTCTATTTTCATCTTGGAGCTGTTCAGGTATATCAATAGTAATTGAACCGCAGACTGAGGCGGGGCGAGAGTGCTCTCTCAAAGCTACCTCTCCCTTTTTGCAGAGGTCTTGAATGTCTGGGGCTGAAGAATGGACTTTTAAAATTTCATGAATTAGATTCCAATAAGTGAAAGCAGTGACCGGGACCCTCTCAGGACCGAAGGTTCGGTAGTAGTCCTTTAAGCAATCACCAACCCTTTGCCAGCATCGCTGGTCTATGGTACCTTCCTGGGGGAACCAAGGGCAAGTTTTTAGCAGGAAATCAAAAAAGTGTGTGAGATCTTTTTTCTTAACTCTAGTTCCTCGTGCCTTGAGCGATTGTTTAACCTGGCTAACATATAATTTCTGTTGGGAAGTTACTTGTCCCATGATGGGGGTGGGGGCTTACCTTTTGTTGTCTTCTTTCTTTTCTTTTCCTTTTTCCTTCTTTCGCCAACACTGATCAACTGCTGAACGGATCTGTCTCGCGAGCGAGTTACTTCGCGGCGATCCCGGGTGCGGTGAGTGTGAGAGCGCTCTCTCCTTGAGTGCGGCGTTCTGTCCCTAACAAAGCTCGAGCCCCACGTTGGGTGCCAGTTGTCCCGGCCCACGGGACGATCAACGGAAGCTCCAAGTCCTGTGAAGGAAGAATGGTAAGGGACAAGAGACACGAAGAATGACAGCAAGACAGGTTTCTGATCAAGCTGCAAAATTTTATTGAAGAGGCAGGGTATATATGCTCTAAGGTAGAGGGAGTGGCTAGTAAAGGCGGGTGGCGGCCTGGGATTGGTGATTGCTGTTGCTGGGGTGGAAGGCAGATGTAAGGTTAGCTTTTGGCGCGAACTAGCTACTGCTTAGGCAGGAGCTACTGTTACTTCCTTGAAGAAGGCTAATTATAGCTTAGGCTGTTCTTGCATCAGCCCTGGTGGCCATGTTGCATGTTACCGGTATCGCTGAAGGTGAATATTATATATGCTACCTTAATTGTCCCCAACATATTTGAAATCTCTCAGCCACTGAAGCTTTATTTTGTTTCATTTTGCATCCCTCTTTTGGTCAAGAAGATGTTCAATCCCATCATGCTGGGTCCAGACTCATCCCTGGGAGTCATATAATGCATTGCCAGGGAGATTTACACCCCTGAGGGTTAGCTCCCACATAGGGGAGAAGGCAGTGAGATCACCTGCCAAGGTGGTTTAGTTAGAGAGAGAGGGCCACATCTGAGCAACAAAGAGGCACTTGGGAGAGACTCTTAGGCACAATTATAAGCAGATTTAGCCTCTCCTTGCAGCAACAAACTTCATAGGGGCCAGCCCCAAGACAGAGGCTCAGCACATTAAGCCATCAGTCCCCAATGTTTGTGAGAACAAAAGCAACAATCCAGGTGAGGAAGTCCAATACCTCTGTATTCTCCTCCAGCTCTTCAAGGGGGCCCCAAATATATATTTTTATTCTCCACCCAAATTACTTTAGGATGTGTTTCTATTTCATTCAAACCTATACAGACCTACCGTAGCTCACTTCCTATTCAAAGTTCCATGTAATTGTATTGTTTGAACAACTGACTGTAGAAGTTATATTGTTTAGAAAATATAGATCCTACACCAAATAAACATCTCTTCCCTTGGTCTCACATGGGAGTTGAAGTTTGAACACGATCAGTTTTAACCTTTACCCTTTGGCACGATTCATTCACCTCATTGTGTGTCTCACAGCTTCACTCCTTGTAATTGCTCAATATTGCATTGTATGCATACACCACAGTTCACCATTCTGTTCCTCAGCTGGCGTACCCTTAGGCCACCTCCACCCATTGCAAATCATGAATACTGCCTCCATAAACAACAGTGTGCAAATGTCCATTCATTTCTTTGCTCTCGAATCTTCCAAATACATACCCCATAATGAGGTTGTAGGACCTTATGGCCCCACATACTTAGCTTCTTGTGGAGCCACCATAGTGACCTCCAGAAAGGCTATGCCTTTCTGCCTCCTTATCAACAGTAAATAGGTTCATCCCTCTCTCCATATTTTCTCCAGCACTTTTACCTCTACTTACATTTTTTTCCCATCTTATAGAGATCTTTTCACATAACATACAGTCATCCACAGTATACAATCAGTTGTTCACGGCATCATCACATAGTTGTACATTTATCACCACAGTCTCAGCTAAGTTTTAAAATGATGACATTAAGTTGTCATTTTTGTCTTTTTACAATCTAATAAATACATATTTATGTTCCCAATTTCATTTGTAAAAGTATTTATTAGTGTCATTTATCTCTTTTTTTTTTTTTTTTTTTTGACTAAGCCTACCACAGTCTTTTGTCATGGTTATTTTTTATTTTAAAAACAAATCTTTTTTTTTTTTGCTTTCCATTTCATGTTTTGTTGCTCATAAATTTATCTTCTGTACTTTATTACTTCTATATAGTCTCTTGTTATTTTTCTAACTTCTTAAATGTTACTTCTTCAAGCATAAGATTAGAAAGCTTCAAATATGAGATTTGAAGCTTCTTTAAATTTGTATATGAAGATTTTACTACAGTGTTGCAAAATCTCTTTTCTGGATTTTGTGAATATGAATAAAATTAGTATCTTTTGTAGAGTACCATTATTAAATTAGATGCAAGTGAACAATAATTTTAGTGAATGGTAGCTACCTAATTTTATAGTAATATAGCAATTTAAATTTGAATCAATCATTTGCTGACTCAAAATTTTGTGTTCTTAAAGGTAAACCTGTAATCTTGATTATGAAAACATTCTTTGTATATTGTTTTATCTAATTATAACAATTTACCTCTTAAATAAGAGCATTTAAGACTGTGTTTTCTTTTGCTGTTTTAATATTTGCAACTTTGTGTCCTCTCAACCCTACATTAAATATTTCAATTAAAATTTTCTGTTTATTCTTTTACTCTCTTCCCCTTTGATACATGAATTTCTTAAAAGAGAAACATTTCTACTTAGAACAATAAAACATAACAGTCTTGTGACTGAGCTACTAAGATAATTTTCCTAATCAGTTCAACAAGTAATTATTAATTTGTTCTTATTTTCAATGTAAGAGAAGAACAATATCCCCACTACAACTCTTTAGTACACACTCTGTTTATAATTCAGCTCAAAAGGAAATAAACATATTGAGTCTACATTTGATTTATTTTTTCAGTAATTTTTTATCTCCTTTTTCAAAATTTACGATTAAAAAGAAAGAAAGAATCCCAAGGAGCTGGATTTCTGCTCAGATCAAGAAATTTGTCATGAAGATTTCTTTAATATGCTGATACAGCTTAAGGTTATGTAAAATTTGTGGAAATTATTTTAATTACTGATTAACAGCAAATTCAAATCCCCAGTCTATAAACTGTAAAATTACTTGTAATGGATAAAATTGAAAAGTTACAGGAATATAACATAAGTGAAAATAGCAAGCATGGATATATAGATAATAAATCACAGCAACCCAGGGTTATTAAATATAATTTAGTTAATAAAACTTGCTTTTAAAAAATGTCCAATATTGAAAAGGTCTCTTTTCATTTTTGTTTTAAAACTTTTTTGAAATTGACTAACATTTGGAGAAACTACAAACTCAATATAATGAACCAGAATATTAGGTAAAAGGTAACATAATACTCAATCGTAACATATTAGGTGAAGTGAATGAATTTCAGTCTTAGACATAGCTTGCTGATCTTCCTGGGAGTAAATATGTAAGAAACAAAAGTAAGCTGACCTTATTTCAAAATGGTTGAAAAACTAGGAAAAGAGGAGGGGCAAAGATAAATCATAGTTTTGCAATTTAAACAAAATACCTCATCAGTATTTTGAGACACCAACTTCCACCATTTTTCCATATACATATGCTGACAGAATTATAATCATAATTGTTCTTGGCACAATACAAACTTTAGGAGAATCCTGTGTAATTTGTTCTACCCTGTAACATTCCCTACAAAGAGAAATCTAGTGAGGGTTGAGGAAAACATTGCCTCTGCAAGAAACAAAATGAAGTCATAATAACAAAGGGGGCAGCTTTTAGTAGGAGAAAAAAAGGTATGATGCTTATAATGGAACTTCTGGATATCCCCCTCTGGAGGGAGATATTTCTGTGTTTTGCTTTCCTTAGTTTCAAGGTATGTCTCACATGTCTGTTCCTAGGGACTCTTCCAGATCAGACTCAGCTTGAACCAGGAGAAAGAATTTTGAACTGTGTAATTTAGGGCAGCTGAGCATAGCACAAGAATGAGATGAGAAGGGATTCCAATTCCACCCAATTGCCTTCCCACCCTCCTCTCCTTTCCCCCAACACAAGCTAGTATGGCTGGGTCATAGAGTGTGAGACAAGAATAGTGTGGCATGATGTTGGAGGATGAGCCAGAAAAAAGGTCATGAAGCAATTGCACCCTATTAATAGAGATCAATTTTTACCTTATGAAAAGTGGAAATTACTAGTAGTTAAGTAAGGAAGGCTTCCAATCTTTACAGAAATAATTTTTTTAAAATTGTGGATATTTGAACCTTGCTTTTAAATTCTCCAGGCATAGACACTTTAGTATCAGTTAAGATAGCTCAGTTTTCTTTTTCCTTTAATAAATAAAAAATATGGCACATTTCACATGTCACCCTTGACCAGGGGCCATGTTAATCTTCTCTGAATTGTTCCTATTTTAGTATATGTGCTGCTGAAGTGAGTACAACTTCAGTTTACTTATAAACAGATCTCATTGCTTTTAATCCATAATATGCCTGTTCTTATTTTTACAAATGATTTCCTTAATCAGAGCTCAGAAGTTTCCTTTTTTAAAAAATTCAGTTTGGGCTGTTATTTCAACATATTGATATAAATTCTTAAAATCTTGATTCTGTAATCCAACTTCTTTCCTATCATTTTCAATTTTGACTACTGAAGTTTTGATAAGGGTGCTTGGGCTATGGTAAATGTCCTTGTAGTTGTATAGACATTTGTAACAATATGTTTATCTACTTATGAACGGATATCTCTCTATTATTATTCAGATCAAGTTTGTCTTCTTAGATGGGACTTAAATAGGTTTGCCAAATGTCTTATAGAAATAAAAATTTTATGTATGCAGTATTCACTTAATATACAAATATAATAGTAAATAAAAGTTGGCCCCAAGACTGAGGGCTTGACTTATTAAATTGTGAGAGTATCAGGAATTCCCCAGGTGAAAAAGTTTAATATTTCCACATTTTTCCCCAGCCCCTCAAGTGGACTTTGCATATATATATATATATATAATTTTCTGCCCCAAATACTCTTGGATGTATTGGTGTATTACATTAACCTGTACAGGATAACAAGTTCTCATTTCCTACTCTGGGTTCTAAGTAATTATGTTGCTTAAATAAACTGACCATATGGTTAAATTAGGTAGTGTGGTGCAGAGAATATAAATTTGTACCAAACAAACATCTCAAATAACAGTTAAAGTGCAGGAAAAGATATGTCTGCTGTAAGAGTTTGCAATCTAGGAAACTTTGCAATAAGCATTAATGAACATTCTGTATTGCTGCATCATCAGTTGCCCAATTTCTGCTCACATTCTATCTTTTGATAACCTATGCTTTCAAATTAAATTCTCAGCATTTGCTTGTAGTTAGTTTATATTAGTAAGGCCTTAAAATATTTGTCCTTTTGTTTCTGGCTTATTTCATTCAACATAATGTCCTCAAGGTTCATTCACTAGTTGCCTGTCTCACAAGTTCATTCCTTCTTCCAACCACTCAATATTCCATTGTTATGTATACACCAGAATTCATCCTTCCATTAACCCATCCAGTGTACCCTTAGGCTACCTACATCCATTGCAAATTATGAATACTGATGCCATAAACACCAGTGTGCTAATGCATACTCCTGTCCCTGCTTTCATTTCTTTCAAGCATATACCAAATAACAGGGTTGCAGGATCGTAAGGCAATCCTATATTAGCCTCCTGTGGAATCACCACACTGCCCTCCAAAGGGGCTGCACCAGTCTACTTCTCCATCAGCAAAGAATAGGTATATCTTTCTCTCCACATCTTGTCTACCACTTGTATATTTCTGTTTATTTTTTGAACAGTTTTATTCACACCATTCAATCCATCCAAAGTGAACAATAAATAGCTTCTAATGCAATAACATATTTATGCATTCACCACCACAATCTATATGAAAACATTTCCATTTTTTTCCACAAAGTAAGAAGAGGAATAAAATAAAGGAATAAAGATTAAAAAAAGGAGAAACAACAACAAGAATCCCATACTGCTCCCTTATTTCCCCCTCTATTGACATTTAGCTTTGGTATATTGCCTTTGTTACAATTAATGGGAGAATATTACAATGTTACTGGGAGAATATTACAATGTTACTGTCAACTATAGACCCTAGTTTGCACTGATTATATTTTACCTCATATAACATCCCATTTTCAACACCTTGAAATGTTGACATTCACTTGTTCTCCCTCACGTAAAAACTTTCTTATATTTCTACATTTAATCACTATCATTGTCCACTCTAGGTTTTCCTACGTTATACAGTACCAGTTTGTATCTCCTATCTTTCTTTCTGGTGTCATGCGTGCCCCTAGCCTTTCTTTTTCACTCATACTTACACTTAGCTTTATTCATTATACTTACAATATTGTGTTACCATCATGTAGTTTTATGGTCTTCATTTCTGGATCCCTACAATCAGTCTCATTGAAAATTCTGTACTCCTTCAGCATCAGATGCCCAGTCTCTCCCACTTTATACCTCCTGACAACCTGGGTTCTTAACTTTAACTCTCAGAGTATGCTGATTATAGTTAGATCATATTAGTGAGACCATCCATTATTTGTCCTTTTGTTTCTGGCTAATTTTTCTTAACATAATGTCCTCAAGGTTCATCTTGTTGCATGTGTCATGACTTTATTCTGGCTTACTGCTGCATACTATTCCATCATAAACATATACCACAGTTTGTTTATCCACTTGTCTGTTAAACATTTGGGCTCTTTCCATCTCTTTACAATCATGAATAATGCCACTGTAGACATTGGTGTACAAATGTCCAATCATGTCCTCGCCTTCATTTCCTCTGAGTATATACCTAGTAATGGAGTTTCTGGATGGTATGGCAATTCTATACTTACTTCCTGAGGAACCACTAAAGTGCTTTCTAGAGCAGTTGCACCATTCTACATTCCCACCAAAGGCGAATATGTGTATGTCTTTCTCTGCATCCTCTCCAATACTTGTAGTCTTCTGTTTTATATATAGTGGCCATTGTAGTTGGTATGAGGTGATATCTCGTTGTGGTTTTTATTTGCATTTCCCTAATATCTAGTGAAGTTGACATCTTTTTGCCTGTTTTTGAGTTATTTGTATTTCCTCTTCAGAAAAGTGTCAGTCCACATCTTTTGCTCATTTTTTAATTGGATTGTCTTTTTGTTGTTGAGTTGTAGGATCTCTTTATATATTCTGGATATTAAACCTTTATCTGATATTTGGTTTCCAAATATTGCCTCCAATTTTATAGGCTGCCTTTTTACTTTTCTGACAAAGTCCTTTGATGTTCAAAAAGTATTCAAATTTGAGGCAATCTCATTTATCTTCTTTCTTCTTTCATTATTTCTTCTTTCATTGCTCACACTTTGGGTTTAAGGTCTAGGAAACCACCTCATGTCACAAGATCTTTAAGATATTTACCTATGTTTTCTTCTAAAAGTTTTATGGTCTTAGCTTTAATGTTTAGGTCTTTAATACATTTTTAGCTCATTTTTGTATAAGGTGTGAGATAGGGGTCCTCTTTCATTCTTCTGGATATGGATATCCAATTCTTCTATCACCATTTATTGAAGCATCTGCTAGGAGACTAGTTTGTTTATCCACTTGTCTGTTGATGAACATTTGGGCTGTTTCAATCTCTTTACAATCATGAATAATGCCATTGTATACGTCAGTGTACAAATGTCCGTTCATGTCCTAGCCTTCAATTCCTCTGAGTATATACCTAGTAATTGTCATCAAAGATTGATTGTAGATGGGAGGGTCTATTCTATTTCTGAACACTGAATTTGATTCCATTGGTCAGTATACCTATATTTATACCAGTCCCATGCTCTTTTGGCCACTGTAGCTTTGTAATATATTTTAAACTCTGGTAGTGTGAGACCTCCTACTTCATTTTTCCTTCTCAAAATATTTTTAGCTATTCAGGGACCCTGCCCTTCCAAATACATTTGATTATTGGTTTTTCTATTTCTGCAAAGTAAGTTGTTGGGATTTTAATTGGTATTGCATTGAAACTATAAATTAATTTGGGTAGAATTGACATCTTAACTATATTTAGTCTTCTAATCCATGAATATGGTATGTCCTTCCATTTATTTAGGTCTTCCTTGATTTCTTTCAGCAACTTTTTGTAGTTTTCTGTGTAAAGGTCTTTTATGTCCTTGTTTAAATTTATTCTTAAATATTTGATTCTTTTGGTACTATTGTAAATGGAAATTTTTTTTTTTATTTCCTTCTCAGATTGCTCATTGCTAGTGTATAGGGCCATCACTGATTTTTGTGTTGCTCTTGCATCCTGCCACTTTGCTGTACTCATTTATTAGCTATTCTGTAGAGTTTTCAGGATTTTCTACATATAAGATCATGTCATTTGCAAACAGTGAAGTTTTACTTCTCCTTTCCAATTTGGATGCATTTTATTTCTTTTTCTTGCCTGATTGCTCTAGCTAGAACTTCCAGCACAATGTTGAATAACAATGGTGACAATGAGCATCTTTGTCATGTTCCTGATCTTAGAGGGAAAACTTTCAATCTTTCCCATTGAGTATGGTGTTAACTGTGGATTTTTTGTATATTCCCTTTATCATGTTGAAGAAGTTTCCTACTATAACTATCATTTGAAATGTTCTCATCAAGAAAGGATGTTGAATTTTTTCAAATGCCTTTTATGCATTGATTGTGATGATCATGTGCTTTTCCCCTTTGATTTATTGATGTGGTGTATTACTTTAATTGATTTTCTTGTCTTGAGCCACCCTTTCATAGGAATAAAACCCACTTTGTAATGTTGTATAATTCTTTTAAAGTGCTGCTGGATTAGATTTGAAATATTTTGTTGAGGATTTTTACATTTATATTCATTATTCTGTTATTTTCTTTTCTTGTAGTATCTTTGTCTTTGGTATGAGGGTGATGTTGGCTTCATAGAATGAGTTAGGTAGCTTTCCATCCTCTTCACTTTTTTTGAAGTGTTTGAACAGTACTGGTACTAATTCTTTCTTGAATGCTTGGCAGAATTCACATGTTAAGCTACCTGGTCCTGGGCTTTCTTGGCGGGGGGGGGGGCAGTTTTTGATGACTGATTCAATACATTGTGATTGGATTGTTCAGGTCTTCTATTTCTTCTGGAGTCAATCTTAGTTGATCATGCTTTTCTAGGAAGTTGTCCATTTTATCTAAGTCATCTAATTTGTTAGCATATAACTGCCCATAGTATCCTACCATTATCTCTTTTATCTCCTTGAAGTCAGTAGTTATGTCCCCCTCCTATTTCAGATTTTAATTTCATCCTATTTTTTTCTTTGTCAGTCTAGCTAAGGGTCCATCAATTTTATTGATTTTCTCAAAGAACCAATTCTGGTTTTGTTGATTCTCTCTATTGTTTTATTGTTCTCAATTTCATTTATTTCTGCTTGGATATTTATTCTTCAACCCATTCATCCAAAGTTGTTCTTTAAAATGTTTCTTTACTTTCCACTTTTTTTCCCCTTAACTTTTCAATGTTTCTGGTCTTTCAAGGCATTTTTATTGACTGCCAAGTTTTCAATAACAATCTGTATACTTGTAACTCCTAAATCAACTGTAGCAACATATACTTACAAACACTTCTGATATAATATTCACAAAATGTAAGTTATCATATTCACCACATCCATCTTACCATAATGTTAGTTACTGATTCCAATAATAATTCATTCAAGCTAGACAACTGGGACTCTGAATAGAAACCTTCCACTTCTTTACCCTAATATCCAATTAATCATTGGTCTTAAATATATTAACTCTAAAAATAATTTTCTAATGTCTGCAAAGTTCTTCAGGATTTTACCATATCTACATTAGTAACCACAACACAACAATAACTGGACTCTTTGTCTCCAAATATATCAGTCTTAATACAGACATCAGAATGATCTTTCTGAAATACAAATATGTTCAATATTTTAAAAACTGCCAATGGCTTCCTGTGTTAGTTACTTACCTGTTAAAACAAATACCATATGATGGTTCAGCTTAAACAATGAAATTTTATTGGCTCACAGTTTTGAGACTAGAAGAAGCCCTAAATTGATGCAACACAAAGGTAGTTCTTTCTCCCTGAATATTTGGTATTTTAGTTTTGGCTGCCTGTGATCCTTGGATCCTTGGCATTTCTGTCACATGGCAATGGATATTGTGGCATCTTCCCTTCCTCTTCTAGGTTGCATTGACTTCAAGCTTCTTTTCCTCTGCATGGCTTTCTCTTCATAAAGTCTCCCAACCTCATTCAGTAGAGCCACACTTTAATTAAAATTAACATCTTCAAAATTTCTTATTGGTCTTCACAGACAGTCTCTGTGGTTCCTACTTTAACAGTGCTTAAATGGAACCCAGAGCTCATTCCTGTCAGCCTGCCACTCCTAGCAGCCCTCCATCACTCCAGTGCCATGCAGCCACTGCCTCCTCCCCTCAGTCACCTGCCATGATGACCACATCCCTGTCAAAGGTGCACCAGAATTACAACCAGGACTCAGAGGCCACTATCACCTGGAACTCTATGCCTCTTATGTCTGCTTATGAATGTCCTACTACTTTGACCATCATTATGTGGCTTTGAAGAACTCTGCCAAATATTTTCTTGACCAGTTTCGTGAGGAGAGGGAACATGCTGAGAAACTTATGAAGCTGCAAAACCAGTAAGGTGGCTGAATCTTCCTTCACTATATCAACAAACCAGAATGAGAAGACTGGGAGAGCCGGCTGAATGCAATGGAATATTCATTAAACTTGGATAAAAGGGTGAATCAGTCACTACTGGAACTGCACAAACTAACCACTGACAAAAATGGCCCCCACTAGTGTGACTTCATTGAGACACATTACCTGAATGAGCAGGTGCAGTCTATCAAAGAATTGGGTGGCTATGTAATCAACTTTTGCAAGGTGGGGGACCCGGATTCTGACTTGGCAGAGTATCTCTTTGACAAGAACACTCTGGGAAACTGTGATAATGAGAAACAAGCCTTATGCCATCTTCCACAGAGCCATGGGGTGACTTCTTTCATGGTCATCACGGCAGTTCATGCGTGTTGGGTTTATCTTTACCTTTCCTATAAGTTGTATCAACATCCACCAAGTTCTTTCATTTGTACCATTCCTTCAAATAAAGTAATTTGGAACCATCCCCCCTCAAAGAAAAGGTCTTATTTATTATTGTTTCACAATCACAGGAATGGATTTTGAAGATTTTTTTTCTGGGTACTTAATTCAACCTTCCACACTTCCCATCAATCACAGAGCTAAACTGCACCCTAAGCAAGATACATGTTTTCCTTGATACCCTAGACTCAGTGTTAAATTACCCAAGGTTATACATATGTTAAAGAAGCCAGAGAACAAGAATTTGAAAATAAATATTCTTTTCAAAACTGTGAAGTTTCATACATCAAAAATACTTTCTATTATGTTATTATGGGAATAATTTATTCCTTATTGGGACTTTTTACATGTATTTTATAGTTTAACATTTTAAAAAAATCTTTAATTATATATGGAGATGTGCCACAATGTTTTTTACTGCTTAGACCAAAGGTCTAAAACTTGCCTTTTAGTCCCTAAATTACAACCAGCTTCTGCATCATATTCTGCCTTAAAAATTCTCTCTTCTCATTCCCACACTGTTTGATGTTCCCAATCTATTTCATTCCAGTTCTTGCCATTACACTTTTGATAAGATTGTCCCCTCTCTGTGGAATGACCACTAGCCCCATCAACATTTTGACCCACACATACCCCATCCTGTCACTTAACATCTGCTTATCATTAGGAACTCCATGCTATTTTAGTCATCCAGGAACCCTTCCTTGACAAAGGTATTTTCCTTAATGCTTATATAGCACCCCCATGTATACAATAAATCAAGTACGTTGCTATAATTGCATCTACAACATTTTAATAAAACTATGCATTTATGCATATATCTTCTATATTTTAGTTTCCTTGGTTGATCAAGCGAATACCCTACAGTGGGTCTTCTTAAACAATGGGAATTAATTAGCTCATGGTTTGGAGGCCTGGAAAATGTCCAAATCAAGGCCTCATCAAGGTGATGCTTTTTTCCCAAAAACTGGCATTCTAGGACTAGCTGTCTGTGATTCTCTATCTATCCTAGGCTGCTCTGTCACACGTCAATGCACATTGCAGCCTCTCCTGGCCTATCTCTTCTTTTCCAGGTTTCAATGACCTCAGATTCTTGTTTCCATGACTTTCTCTCTATTTTTTGGAGTTTCATTCTGCTTATAAGGGACTCCAGTAATAAGATTAAGCCCTATCATGGGCCACACCTTACCTGAAGTAACCTCATCAAAAGATATACTTGCAATGAGTTCACACCCACAAGAATGGACTAAGTTTAATGGCATGTTTTTCTCCTGGGTGTGCATAGCTTCAAATGACCTCAGAAAATAAACTTCTTGAGGACAGGATTCATAATAATTTTCCCTTTTAGAAACAACAAACAATGCAATGTCTTCCATTTGGATTGGACTGTAGAATTAATGGACAAACATTGTTCTTGTAAATAGCAATAGGGGAATAGATAGTCACAGAATTAATATTAAATGCTTACATTTTGTTTGTTTACTATCCAATGAAATGTCAAAGGAGAAGTCCAAAGAAAATTAGTTTGTAATATTTATGATATGCTTTATTACTCTTTTAGAATTGTCTATCTGCAGGCTTTTGATGCAATAACTATTCCTTTGAACGTGCATTTAGTTGCTTGGGTTCTGTGGCCCTAATACAAGATTTAGATTTTGGAGTGAAGGATAAATTAAAGTAAAGCCAGGGAAAGGCTACATGTTCAAATAGTGCCTCTAGTAATCAATCAAAATCCACAGTGTAAAAGGGGTTGTTAGTCTTTTAGCTACAAACATTGACATCCAGCATAATTGCTGTTGAGTATAAATGATGCAGTCTTTTTCCATTATTTGAGATATAATCATAATCACTTAATTTTCATCCAATGTTTAAAATGTAATATTCACATAGCCTTACTGTCAGGAAATCTGATACGTCTCTCAATATTTCCCTTCAAATTATCCAAGAATCCTAGCAGCTTGCCAATGCATTCATGTGTTCAACAAATATTCATTGAGTGCCTACTCTATACCAGGCATGTACGGGTATGTGGGTATATGCAATACGTTTATTCACACCAGTGAATATTCACACCAATGAATAAAGCAGTCAGACTCCCTGTCCTCATGAATTTAACATTCTTCTTAGAGGTAACAGACAATAAATCATTGGCATAATGAAGAAATAAATTATATAATGTCCTAACTTTCAAAACTTTTGGTGCTGCCTAAGTTAAGCATCCATCTCCCTTTGGCTAGGCCTCTTGCCTCAACAATGACTTTGGTCTAGTTAATAAGCAGCTTTATAGCCCTGGGGCATAAACTCCCCCAGAGATCAAACCCACATCTCTGGCCACTACCCATACCATCCACACACTTCAATCCAAACCCAAAGCCGGTTCCAAATGATAAGCTAGACATCCCACCAACCTCAGGCCCTCAGTCCCTTGCCTTTTGTGTGTGTGTTTGTTTTAAACTAATCAACATTTGACTCCTGTGGGCAATCTACTAATCTTTACCTCTGGTCCTCTTGCTCTGGTCCATGGGTCCTCTTGCTTTGCTTGTGTGCCTCCCAACTGCTGATTGAGGCTCCTAAGCCCATTGTGCTTCCCATGGACCCCTCCTGGCAACCCTCTCTCCCTGGAACCTGTGAGTAGTAAACTATCATTTCTCATGCATTATTCTTTTTGTTTCCCATGGTGTCATACTTGACCTCCACCCAGACCCAAATTTGAAATCCAGCTTATCCAATTTGAAACACTGAAAATGTCAGAAGGTAACAAATAGTGTGTTAAAAAGTATAGCAGAAAAAGGGAAATTGGAAATCTGTAGGTGGGAGGAGAAGGTACTGGAAAGAGCAGCAGATGGAAGTATGGGCAGAGTGGACCTTAAAAAAAAGATGACATTTCCCCTCAAACTTGAGGAAGATGATGCATTTAGCAAGAATATGTCTGGTCCAAGCACTGGAAAGTGCTTGATCAAATGTCCTAAGGCAGGAACATACCTGACCTTTGGGATAAATATCAAGGAGGTCAGTGTGTCTAAGCATAAAGAGCAACAGAGTATTGATCACTGAAGTCAGACAGATAGCTGGGGTCCATCAGGAAAAGCTGCATATGCCTTTGTAATGAATTTGGCTTTTACTCTGAGTTATAAAGGAAACCACTGTGAAGTTTAGGGAAGATATGAGGCTTAATCTAACAAATTTTTTAAGAGCAGCAGCTGTTCTTTCAGATTAGACTGTAGTTCTGTTCAGAGATAAGTCAGGCAAGAGATTTTCATGCTTTAGGCCAGGGTGGGAGCCCCAGAGATCATTACAAGTGTCCTGCTACTACACACATTTTGAGAATAGCGAATTGGATTTCCTGAGAGATTAGATGTTGGGCTTGAATGGAGAAGATTCAAAATTGATTCTCAGGAATTTTGCAAAACCTAAGGAGCTAGAAGGATGGTATTGAAAACAAATGATGTGGCAAAGCACAGAGTAAAACATCTATGGAGGGAGGGTCAGGAATTAAATTTGGAGCATATTGAGTTTGAGATGTTTATTAGACATCCTTTAGGCAGTTCGATCTGAGTTCGGAGTTCAGAGAATTTGGGGTCTATAGTTCAGAGGTGATTATTTGCAACTCCCTAACAAAAGATAGAGTAGAAAAGAATCCAATGTCTAATCAGTCCATTGGTGGACTGTTTTCTTCATTGAAAAATGAAGATGTGATTGTACAATCACTGTTGAGTACTGGCCTTACATGTCTAAGTGCCTTGTAAAAAGCTTGTTTCATGTGCTCTGAAAGTCTATGTTTCTCCAGGAGGACTAGCCTTTCACCAAGCATAAAAAGTAATGCTGAAAAGTGGGTACTTAACTAGACTTACGTTTCCATAATTAAGAACTGTCATTCAAGGGATTTGTCAAAAGGACAGGAACTTTGTTGCAAGGTGATTTGCTGCTTCTTTCTCTAAAAAAAAATTAGTAGCATGTTACACAATCTTTCCTTAGCTGAAACCAATATCAAACTTAAAAAGGGAAGCCACATTCATATTACCATGTATAAATACACACATACATATGTGTGTGTGTGTGCACTCACATACATGCCCATTTATATTTATAATACACAAAACTTCACTTTCAGGAGTTGAAATGTAACAATTTGTGTCTGCCAACTCATCTTCTAAAATGAATGATGCTTTGAGTAATTTTCTCATTGTCCCCTAAGAAAATGTATTTATGTAGAATTTACTAATAGAATCTCAGATATTTCAGTGTGTTCAAATCCTGCAAATATTGTACATAGTTGAGTTTATCATTGAGGACCTGAAAACTACAATCTTTAAAAAAAAGTTTTTACAACATTGAATGACATCCAAAACTGTTGGCATAGTTGATTTATGATTCAATAAACTACTGACAGTGTTACTTCAATAAAGAAAAATTAGGAAAGATGTACACACCATGCAAGTAGAAAATAAGCAAAATGTGATTATCAAGATTGGAACATTCAGATGGAATTAAATGTGATAAATAATGATTTCTGTACCTTAAATATTCCCATATATTACAGAAAATCATATTGAAATCTGAAATAGTAAAACAACTGTTACTTTAGGGTACATTTTCCTTAGAATTACTTGACACTATGGTGTTTTTCTTAGTTTGCCATTATTGCTGTGACAAATACCAAATAATAGTCTGGGTTAAACAATATTATTTTATTGTCTAGTGATATCAGAGACTAGAAGTCTAACATCAAGGTTCTGGTAGGGCTGGCTTCCACCTAAGACTATATCATTCTGGTGATGTTTGTCCTCTGTCCCATGGCAATGTCCTTGATCTCCTCTCTGTGTCTCCCTGATGGCTTCTCTGACTTTGTTCACATTTCCTTCCTTAATAAGGTCTCTGGTCATGTGAATTAATGCTCACCTTCAATCAATCTGGCCAGTCCTATGTAAGATCTTTTTCACAAATGAGTCTACCTACTGACTCACTTTAACATATTCAAAGACACTATTTACAAATGAGCTCACACCCACAGGAACATGGATTAAGGTTATGAACAGGTCTTTTATTGGGGTATGTGATTCAATGTACTACGATGCTTCTCTGAAACCTGTGCATACATGAAAACAGGTTGATTACAATTAGTTAATCAAAGTTTTATTATTCTATTTTTATTCTAAATTTAGAATTATTTACATTCTCAATAAATACCAAAGTATGCTTAAAGCCATTCTACAGATTGAAATAAAAATATAACTATTTATCTCCAGTCAAGAAAGCCTAATAGGTTAGTAAAAGTTTATCATAAAAATGAAAAATAGTGAAGAGTCATTGGGGTGATATTCCCATCGCATATCAAGAATGCTCCTACTTCAGGGCCTTTGTGTTTGTTGCTTCATCTGACTGGAATGAATCTCCCCTAGATAGCCACTAGGTTCACGGCTGAATTTCTTTGGCTCTCTTCCACAATGTGGTATGATCAGAGGGCTTTCCCTTACCAAATAACATAATAACATATCCTTCCTCCATATCTCCCAATTTCTCTGACCTGGATTATATTTCCACTATAGGATGATCATCCCCTAATATATTTTTGTTTTCTTTTCTTTTCTTTTTTTGACTCCCTCCAGTAGAGTATAAGCTCTATGTGGAACAGAGACATTATTTTGATTTCTGCTGTGTTTCCAGTGCCTAGAATTCATTTGTTGCAATGGAAATGAAAGTCCATAGCTCCTAGAAGTTCAATTTGTATTCCTCTCTCTAAAAGAAAAAATCATGCACTATGAATAAATGTAACTAAAATGACAGATGAATAACTTTTTGAGTCAAAGGGAAGTTCAAAAAATGACCAGATGGCTTATTCCCCCTACTCACTCACAAAGTATATTAAAATGTATACCTTATAATTTATCTCTAGGAAGAGTATCAAGAACTAAAGAAAACATTTCATTTGGACCATTAATATCCCAATACATTAGCTCATGAAATAGAATACTGGAGGCCTGAGTACTTTATTGCAATCACCATCTTATTCAAATAGGACTATATATATATAAGAAATTCTGGCTTAATATTAAATGCAAACTTTAAAGGGGAAAAGAACTTTAGGAGTAAGTGGTATGGTATTTGGATTCAGATAATTCAAGCTCAGATAATAGCTCTGTCATTTATTTGCTGTTTGACCTTTTCTGCAAGTACTCTAGGAAAATCTTTGTAAGCTGTTAGCCCATTTGCTCACCAGAAATGACAATAAAACACATACCTTGTTAGTTGTGAGATGAATTCATAAATGGAATTGACTTGTAAACTGTAAATCCAAAATAAATTTTTATTTTAAAAATGATACAGTTTTGCTCTTAAAATATCTCATGGGTTTGAATTTATTTCTTCAAAAATTAATCAGATTCAAAGACTAATTTTATAAACTCTAGACATTTGTGGAGAGAGAGAAAAACAATATAGAAAGAAATCATTTTAGAATTTCTCTCAGACTGAATCAGAAGAGGGGTGGGTATTATTCAGAGTTCTCCAGATAAACAGAACCGATACGATATATATTATTATACTTACATGTGTTTATGTGTGTGTGTGTATATACACATATGTAGATATTGTGAAATTTATTAAAGGAACTGGCTCACATGTCCATGGGATTGATAAATCCAAATTCCATAAGGGAGGCCCGAGTTGGGAACTCTGATGATGGTTTCCATGAATTCCCCAAGAGAAACTGGCTAGCTGAAGCAGAGATAGAAATTTTTTTTTCTGACTGCTGAAACCATCAGGTCTCCCTTTAATTCCTTCAACTTATGGGATGAAACTTCTCTTATTGCTAAAAGGAATCATTTTGTTGATTGTAGATGTAATCAGCCATAGATGCAGTCAACTGACTGATGATTTAAATCCATGAAATATCTTCCCGGTAGCAATTACCCAGTGTTTCCTGGTCCAAACAACTGAACACCATCACCTAGTCATGTTGAGTCATGAGGTTAACCAACTTGAGGGGTAATCAATGTTAAATATCTAAATATTTTGAATATTTTGAATACTGTGATATTGCTTTCTGTACACTATCTTTTAATCCTAAAAATTAGCCAACTTTATATAAGAAACAACTGAAATATATGTATGCTCATTTATTTCCTCTAGGACAAAAGGATAATGATAGCGTTTGCTGTATTGAGTTAGAAGCAATTGTTTAAGACAAGAGATTGGAATCAAGAAAAGGTCTAAAGGGTGGCAACATTTACTACAATAGGGCATTATAAAACAATTTTGGAATTACAGTTAAAAATATAAGAAGGATTCAACAATTTTAAGACGCATATCAAGTAGAATACCATATCATTTTAAAAATTATTTCTAAAATTTGATCACATATAACTAGGCTATTCAGGGTGACCATATGCCTGTTTGCCTGGGAGAGTTCCAGTTTATGTTTGTGATCTTGGCTTAGTTATTAATAACATCTACTTTCACTCTCAAAAATGTCATGGTTTGGATGATAAATTATATAGCCACTTTGCCTGTAACTCATTAAACCAAGTACTCCCTGATTCTAGTTTCCTTTATTTTTATTTCAGCTTTCCTCAAAAATGAATTATCTTCTTTTTATTTCTCTTTTTTCAGGTTCTTTTTCAGAAATACAAAGAGATATTTATATAATAATAGTACTGTTGAAAAAAATTTAGTTACTTCATTTGCCCTTTCAATTACTAATATGGCCCTATCATTTTAGTTCAGTTTAAGAAAATGATCAAATAAATACTGAGCTAAGGATTACAATATAAAGGAATCTAATTTAGAACAACTTGATTTAATGTAAAAATTGAATAAAATATATTCATATTTTGCTTTATGTATATATAGAGAGGAAAAGACTAGAAACAGAAATACAAATGTACTTGCTTATATATTCTAGGAGGAGTTGAAAATATATTGGTGTCTGGGCTACATCTAAAAACATTTTCTTTTTTTCTTAATATTAAGAAGGCTCTTTGGAATAAACAGCTTCAAAACACAGCATGAAATGGACCAATTGCACAGAACAGAGTGCAAACTTATGTTACCAAACACAACTGTGAATAGGCTTCCAAACAGCTAAAATACGTCATTTGGAAAGAATGTCTCATTTATTCATTGTTTAGAGTGATTGAAATACATTGCTGTCACCCAACTCCTTGGCATGTGTTTCAATTAAGAGGGCATAAAATTTATTCTAGTGCAATATTCTATTATTCTGCTCTTTAGTACATAATTGTATGTGACTTTGGACTTGCAGAGACCTTCCCTTGTTGGGAAAAGATAAATAACATACATCTCTATTAAGATAATAACCATAACTTTTCTCAGTAGAAATTCTTGATTGGTAAAAGTCACTGATGCAGGAACCAAAGGATATTTTTTTTCATCATATATTATAACATAATAAGAAATGTATGTAGCTAGAGAAATTTGTAACAGGCAAAAATTAATCATTGTTAAAAAAGGAGCAATATTGTATGGGAGATTGGTATTATATTTTTGTCATGGAATGATGTCTGTATATATTGGAGATCAGGCAAGGATTAACTAAAGATTATCCATTACTCACATCTTCCACTGGCCTTGAAACAGTAAGAATTCAAAATAAGCAAAGATGTATCTTGGTTTCATTCCACACTTGTACACTCAATCTTCTGAAAGCTGTGAAATTATGTTACCAGTTTACTTCCTCATTCTGTGATTTTTAGCTCACTATCATTTGTGTTCCCATGTGACAAAATGTTTTACTCTCTTAGCTTCTTATTTTCTTAAGGTGGGGAACTTGGAATGGTGGGTTAATGTTTAGGTCAAACATTTTAAAATAATCTAATTTCTGCTTCTTTAAAAGACACACACACACCATACAAACACAAATACACACAAGCAGGCACATACATATATGCACACACTACAAGCAAATGGAGGTAAAGACATGAATATTTATATATGTATTCAATAATATCTCGCATAATGAAATAGCAGAAAGACCTGTGCTTTGGATATCAGAAAATTCAGGTCCTTGTTTCAGCTTTGTCAACAAGCTAGCTGTGTGTACCTGACTGAACAAGCTACCTTTCTGTATCTTTATTTCCTCTTTAGTAAAAATAAAAGGGTTTGTTTTTAAATATCTAAGTATTTTTAACTTTTATTGTTTATTTTAGGATTAATTTAAATTTGACAAATATATATCATAACTAGAACAATTCTGCTAGCATTCAAACTTTACAGGTTTACTCCATGGTGAGTCACTTAAAAATATTTTTTCAGAAAATATCATGAGTGTTAAATGCTTTCTTACCTGTAAAAACCAAATTTGAATTTCTCAGCATCTAATATATTTTCCATGGATTGCAGTTGAATCTCTACCAGTTATTTTTACATTATCACAATTATTCCAGGACTCAGTGACTATTTAATGAGGCCTGATAGGTAAACATCTGAGCAATGTGTTTCATCAAAGTTGACACAGTAAGAAGTCTCAGGAACTGGCCCTCACTTAAAGAAGCAACATTAGACACCGTATCGATAGTTTATTTTGCTGGGCTTTTCTATTTCATCCATTATTTATAATCAATAATTTATTTTCTAGATTTAACTTCCTGTATTTCGTTATGTAGTCTAAAAGTATCCTCAATATGAACTTCTAATTTTTGTGATCGCTATTGCTAATGTACCCATTCCCTCGTGCATAGAAATTACTCAGACACAGATTGAATCAACTTCCCATTTTCTATTCGTTTAAGAAGAAAATAAAATCTTAGGGAGATTCTGAGCTGGCCATAATTTTAAGAGTCAGAAGGACAGCTGCCCATTTTCAGTGATTTCAGATGGGCTTCCCTTTATGAGCTGATCTATCTGGGAAATCATCATTTTTTTTTCTTTTTGTTTTTTAGTGCTTTACTGCTTTCCATATTGAAAGTATCCTCTGGAAATACGTGAGTTGTGGCAACTTGCAGAAATGGCCAAAATCCTTTATGCTTCCTTGCATCCCACCCTTTGGAATGTGACTTTAAATCTCCTCCCATTAAGAGACAGAATGTATTTTTTTCTCCACTTTGATCTAGGTTGGCCTTGTGACTTGCTTTGACTCAGTTTTAGAGGAAGTTATGTTGTGCAGCTTCCAAGACACAAAAGAATTGTGTGCTTCTGCCCAGTATCTCTGCACTCTGTAGGTACCATGACAAAAAGCTTGCCAAGTACTGGAAGTTGAGTCCTTTTGAAGGAGACATAAATCATCCCCAACTTAGGCCATTTCAGATCAACCAGCAATCGGAATACCAAGCCCAGCAAAGACTAGAAGATATGACTGTCTCTGCCCAGTCCAAATTACCAACCCCCAGAAGAGTGGCGTCTTAAGACACTAAGAATTGGGTTAGTATTTTGCATGGAAAGAGCTAACTGGTTCAGGAAGATCAGTCATCCCAGTGGAAAACGTTAAAGAAGATTTGCATGTATGCCTTTACTTGTTCAATATATTAAAATCTCTGCTTTTACCGAACTGTGCTAAAGAAAGCAGTCAAATAAGATGCCAAGGGCAAAATAATTGTAAACTGAAAATAATTGAAATTCCTTGAAAATACTAGATTAATTATGCAGTTAGATAGTTACAGTTGCTATGTAGGCACTTTTTTAATGGAAAGGGAAGTTATTCTGAGTCTAGTGAATATGCTTGTAAGCTTCTAGTTTATAGGATAGAAAAAAGGAAAAGATAAATGGGAGCAGCATTCCTGTCATTCAAGAAAGTAATGAATCAATACTCATCAATACCAAGGAGATTTGCCAGGAATTTTCAATGTTCTAAGGGGATCTTTGCAATTCCTCCATAAATCCCTACCAAACAAATCTATACTATTTTTCTGCAAGACTTGTGGTAAGTTCCTACAATGCTCTTAAATGTCAGTTTGGCATTGGATACTGCTGTTTCACAGCAGAAATTGAAAGCAACCATCATAGTTACGTTGAGAAAAGTAATAATTTGCAATTCAGGGGCAACTTAGACTTAAAAAAAAAACTGACTTTCTCATGAGGTTTTAATTCAAATATCATTATTAAGGAGAATAGAGTGCATGTTGCAATAGAATTCAACAGCTTTCTCACTGAGCACAGCTTTCAAGTTTTCTAGCAAATTGATATAGTCATTATTCTATCAAAATAAACATTCACTGAGTAATTATATAGTTCAGGACATCACCCTGGGCTACTTTGCATAGTGTCAAGTTTTCTTCTTTGAAGTCTCAGAAACACTTGCTTTGTTTCAGACCTTCCTTCTGTGCTCATGCGAGGGAGCCACTAACTTTGACTCTGGCTAAACATGATAAATTATGGCTGGTAAAAGCATAAACAAGAATGTATCTTGAATGTTCTTTGGTGCCTTTTATAACATTGGAGGCATTAGTGTTATTACTTTGTTTCTTGTGTTTGTTTCTCAGAAATATAAATCCATTTGTAGTACCCAAAATATGATTTCCCATAAATGGTACCTAATGGGATATTTATATCCTATCTTTTGGGTAACATCTGAGACTGATAAATTTCTAAGAAACCATTATGGACTATAAATTTCTGCAATATTCTATTCATTCAGAATTTATTCATTCAGAATTTATCCATTCTATAATGTTCAACACCTTGGAAGAATTAAAATTTCCCTCAGAGAAAATATATATTTGTTGATAAATAAAATGAGATTTCAGTTTACAAATGAAATTAATTCAAATTTTAGCACATTTGGAGTCAACAAAACATTGCAATGGGTGTTTGATTGCATTTCTCAATGATTCCTCTGGATAAAAAGACATTTATATTTATTTATATGAAAAATAAGATTATTATTGTATAAAACATATGTAAAGTATATAAAAAGAAGCACATAAAATCCAAGTTTTCCAGGAAAGTTTTAAAACAGTCTCTATAATAATACCAAATGTTTGTGTAGTCCATTGGTAGATGAATTAATTCATCATTTTGAGTCAATTTTATTTATAAATATATAAGTAGAATGATCCATATCATATCTTATTCATACTAAATTGGCTTCTCATATCATTAGGTTTTTTAACTTTTATAGCCACCTTGCAGGAAACGTTTTCTTTTAAAATCAATTACGCATCCTTCCACTATGTTGCTATGAGTCAAATTAAACACACACAGACACATACACACAAACACACACAAAATAATTCAACTCCTTGATTTTGTACTTTATAACCTCTATGTAGAAAAAGATGATAGATAAGATGACAGAATGGGGAGACAGTTATAATCATCTTCATCAGTCCTTTTGCCTGGCACACTCAATAATTTTGAATAGCTTAATATGACCCACTAACAGCACTTGGAAAAGTGAATTTGATGTACCAGGGTATCTATTACCCCATATCCTAATCTCTAGCTAGCACTGTTTGGTGTTTGACTGGACAGCCAAAGATTCTAGTGAATAATTCCAAACATCTTGAGAACAAGAACTAAGACATGCAAAAAGGTAGACAAAAGTTGTGAGCGTGTTAACTAGAAGTTATATAGATAAGACTTGTTACAGTCATACTCGGCCATGTAGATAAAGCCATTTGCTCAAAGAACAGGAGAAAAGAGCAGGTACAGAGGATGACAATGTAAGACAAAAGTATATTTTGTGTCCAAGAGAAATCTAGGGAACAACTGCTTCATTCATTTATCTTCTCAAGGCAAGCTCTTCTTCCCATGAAGACTGTCTATGTTCTGTAACAATTTGGTGCCCTGAAGACTTGCAACAAGCCCCCATTTATTTGAGATTAGTTCAAATAGATATCTGTACCCTGCAACTATAAAGCTTCTAAAACTGGTGAGAAAAAAAGAGTGGTAGTATTTAAACTTGAGTCATATCATCCTATTGTAATCAAATCATTTTTTGGAAAGCGATTGGTTAAAAATAAAGAGTAAAAGAAAAATATATTCACAAACAAAAAGTAATTGATTCTTTGCATATTTGAATTACCTATACCAATACTCCTCTCTACTTTAATGTGAGTTACTGATTGTTGATTTTATTTTCAAATAGTAGACAATTTTGACAATGTTATCTATGATGAAATGTTGAAAAGAATCAATAATTTTCATAGAAAAATCTCATTGTTAGCAAAACAAGCCTTTTAAACCTAAGGTTATTTCTTATTGCTTTCATCTTTTGAAAAATGCTAACACTGTCAGCTAGACCTTCTTGTAAAATTGGAAACAGACTGGTTATAGATATATAAGTCAGTGATACTGTGTCAGCACTTTCTAAATCTGTATTGGTGCTTTCATTCCAAGTATAATTAAGGCCAATCCTGTACCAGCCAACACATCTCGGAAATGTTGTACAAAAAACTTATGGGTATGTCGATAATGATTTGCCTGTGCCCTTTACAGTACAAAGAATCCCTTAGGATGCAAAATGTACAACTGCGTCACTAAGAGCATATAGAATTACCAATCTAAAGTACCCATTCCAAAAATGCAGTTCTAGTTCAAAAACCTAGATAAAGGAAAACAAGTCAACTAGTCATATATTCAATCATTTATTTATTTTTATAGTCATTAATTAAAAAGTACCTAATATGTGTAAAAATCCTCACAAGCAAATACTACATTGAATGTAGTAGAAGACATTATAAATACATAAAAAATTATTATTCATTTTAGATAGTTTTAAATTACCTAAAAGTGGCACAGTAAAACAAAGAGTAAGACCAAGTAATATTTTGGAGACAAAAAATTTAAACTCTCAGTTATTTAAAACAACAAAAGCCTTCCTGCTCCCTGAGGGCCAGCTGGGGCTCTCTTGTTTTTAACCCTACTCTGGGACCCAGGTTGGCAGATCAGTCACTCTTAAAAGCATTTCCTGTTATGGCAGAGAAAACAGAAAACTCTGGGCATTCTTAAATGATCTTGCCTAGAAGAGACATAGATTTCTTCTGTTCATAAATTTTTGTCCAAAAATAGTCTTGTGGACCCTCCTAACCATAACTTGGGGGCAGGAAGGACAGAAAGTTCAGGCTTTCATGTGTCCAGAATTAGAGGAGGATTAAGAACTAAGCAATAGGACAACTACACAGAGTTGCATTTGACCTGGTTTTCAAAGATGAAAAGTTGGGCATGTTGAAATAGAGTAAAAAGTTTTCTCTAGACAAAGGACATATCATGAATCAAAGTACAATGGTGGGTAGGGTATGGACAGAGAACGTCTAGCAGTGTCACTCACAAGGTACACGTGTGATGGGAACAAAAAGATTGCATGAAGTAGGAATCACATCATAAAGCAGCCATGCCTACCTACTTTAATCTGAACATTTGGGGTCATGTGAACCAAATTAGGAGTTAGGCAGGTTGATATGGAGATTTTGGGATAATGTGTTAGAAGAGGAATGAATCTAGGAGAATGACCAATTTGGATGTTGATGAGAGAATCTGTGTGAGGGTTTATTAGGGAGAAAATGGGGAATAAACTGAGATTTTGTATGATTAAAAGAACATCATTTTGGTAAGGAAAAGGGTAAAAGTCAAGGAGGACTCAACATTTTTGAGATGGTCTAACTTTTAGAAATGGCAGCGCCATTGTTATAAGAATTAAAGAATAACAGGAGCAGATGTGAAAACAATTTTCATGGTTTGAATATTTTCAAAGCTTTCTGCCTTCTCTGGCTGGTTTGTGGTCAGAGCAACTCTTCACCCTTTACTTGGCTCCAAGCAGTGTTGCAGGGGAGCTGACTCTTGGTCAGCCAATGGGAGCTAATCTCTTCTGGGTCTTCATTTCTATCTTCAGCTGCATGTCCTCTGTGGATTTAGCAACCATTGGAGAGACCTGTGGGGTTCCAGGTTGGGGGCTGGTGACACTGTCCCCTGGGCTTTGGTAATATCGCTTCATCCTTTTAACCCTCCAGCCTTGTGGTTATAGTGGCTTCCTGCAGGTAATCAGTGAGTTGCCTCACTCATCTGTTGGCTTTTCTATTGTTGACTCTGGGAACAATTCACTGCATTAATTTCCCTGCAATTGAAATGAGAGGCTTGTTTCTGTTTTCCTGGTTGGACCTTTCAAGCAATCTCTGCAAATGAACTCATAATGGGCATAGGCCATAAGAGTGGTACTTAATTTGTGTGTGGGGGAGGGTGGTGGGAGTGGGGTGGGGGTGGAGCCAGTGAGTAGAGGAGTAGACCTATTTTGGATTCTGATGACAAACATGGACTCCTTGAAAATGTGTGGGTGGGTGTGTATATATATACATGTATATATGTATATATATATATATACACACACACACAACAATTTTCTATTCAAATAATCCTTAGTTATTTGAAAAGTTTGAAAATATCAGAAATAATTAATTTGGTATTTTATTGCTTATATTGATATCTTACAAAAGAAAAATGAATATATATTGCATTTATATTGATTACTATACCTATAGGAACTTAATAAAACTATTATAATACCACAGCAACACAAAATATTAGAAAGTAGAAGGAAAATTAGAGATCACCCAGTCCAATGTCATTTCTCAGAAAGGAAATTGATGTTCGTATTTTGAGAAGACGTGACCAACTACTGAATTAGTTACCAGCAGAAATATCACTAGTGCTGGAATCTTCATATTTTGGTGCATAGTTTCTTGTTAAAATATGGCAGCTTAGAGTTCCACATTTTAGGAACATTATGGTACAAAGAATACTCTATCATCCTGGTATGTTTGTTGGGTACACACAAGACATCTTGCAGATTCTTAGGTTAATATAAAAATTCAAGCCTGTAGCACAATGTCATATGATGCTTCTCCAATATGGAAAAACACTTACTCATTGCTCCTTTAAATAAATTCCTCAGAGACATCCTTCTTTCCAACCAGACACAAAGGTAGTTAAAGAACAAATAGTTCAGTGCATCAAGATGAGTGAGCCTTAAAGGGGGAAAGGAAAAACGAATTGTACCAAGGGAATAGATTTTGTCACTGGTCTCCTATGCTCAAGAGGGAAGTCAAATTTTATATTGACCTATTGCAAGTTTTATTAATAATTCAATTTATTATCTGCATTAATTATGTACATTGTTTAAATTTATTAGGCAATTATAGTTCGGAGGACATAGCACTGACCCAGAAGTCAAAATATCTTTGCTGTATTTGAGATTACAGTGTCACTTAGTCATTCCAGGTTGACTTAATGCTGTTACTGCTGACTATTGCTCCTCTTCACCTCATCTTGGTGACCTACTCAGCTTATAAATTCACCTTAACTATCATCTGCACTTAGATGCATACCTTGACCTTTCATGTTGAATTCTGCTCCCTTACTCTATAACCCCATAATACACATTGCAGCTATATTCTTGTAGTCATGAAACAGTTCTGTAGTTACCAGCTTTTTGGTCTTTTTTCTTTACCAAGATGTAAGTTATGTCAGTTCGTGTCTAAGTTCTTAATTATATCTGCATTCCCAACACATTGCATTGTGTTTTGCACCTAGTGAACCTCAGTAAATTCATGCTAAGTGACTTAATAAATGGATAAAATGAATGGCTTTGATTATAGGAACAGAATGACTCTTCTAGTTCTTCAGTTGCATGATTATTGAATTTAACCTATTATTTTACTTTTGACAATGTATATTTGTACTGATCATTTTTCTCCCTTTTATATATAGCCCATTTATGTCTTGAATTATATAGCAGGAACAATTATTCTATTTCTTTGAAGGTCTTAAAACCATTCTGTCAAATTTTATCCCCAAATCTCTCAGGGATTTTAATATTTTTTCTTGCCATTTTCCCTTTGGGTTGGTCCCAGGAAGTATCCAGATTACTGTTACTGCTTTGACTCTGCTTCCATTATGGTAGCCACACTCATTTTTAGTTTGGCAATTAAGTGTTGCCACTTGACTTCTGCAAACCCAGGAACCCATCATTCACACTGTGTTTAGTGGCAGCAGTTTTCACAGTAATATCCGAACTCCAGAGAAGAGTGATCACAGACCTCTTTGGGGATGGTGGAGCTACTCTCACAAATTTATACCTCACAAACATGCTGAAAGACATGTTCTCTGGACATTCCTGGGGTGGATGAGGAGGTCTTACATCATATATCTACTCTAACACTCCAATCTACTCTAATACTCCAAACTTTCTGAGCCTTTAGATCACCTTGTTTATATCTATACCACTCATCTACATCTATACCATTTGTATGCCTCATCTATACCACTTCTGCTCACCTGAGTTCTAGGAGAAAGATAATGAGGACATCTTTCTACCAGTTCAATCCCCCTTTAGGAAATCTCACAAAGATGAAATTCTGGCCTAAGTATATTTTATATTCATTAATTTTATGGGCTTTCTGGTCAATGTGAATATTGTGAAATTTATGAAGGCTTGAATTATTTATAGCATCTTTACCAGCAAAAATGCATTAATAGGATTTTTCTTTGTCATGGTTTCTCTAAGTACACTGACTATAAAGCCATCTTGTTTTTACCTCACAGTGAAAAATGCAGGGGCATAATTAAAGGCAACAAGGGACATTAATATATATGTTATATTTTTCCCTAGAACAAAACAAGATTTCATTCAACTTTGTCCACTCAATAGAAACAGAGTTGCAATGTATTCAACATACTGTATGACCCCTAAATTCATACACTTTATGGAAGTGTTTGCTCTGACTCTTAGCTGATCCTCAGAATTAAGGGATTCCAGTGAGTGACCTTCTCTTTACCAAACATCCCCTGCATTTCTTGCTTTCTATGTTAGAATTCCACTTTTAGAACACACTGCCTTTTCCATGATGGACTGTTTTTCTGGGAAGAAAACATAAAACATACTTCCCTATAACAGTTTACCCAACACGATGTTAACACATGATTGTCCTTGGTCTATTCATTGAAATATGATTAAGCTATCTCCCTTCACTCTGAATTACTCATTCTCTTGTCTTCTCCTCTAGACCACTTCAACCCTGAAATTAGGTTCATGGCTTCAAAATGTAGAAATCAAGAACACATCTTTCATTGAGAAAGCCATTGATACATCAAATTCTAACATGTTAGCTATTAGTGCTATCATTGTCCTTGAGGGCAAATGTGAAGGTTACTAAACTCTTCACTTTTTATTAACAATATATCAATCAATATCATCACTATTTTAATCATACCACACAATTCATTAAACATTCATTATGAACCAACATTGTATAAGGCATTCTCTAAGTACTAGAGACATATAAAATGAGTAGGGGTTCCTGTTTATAAAGAGTTAAAAAATATTGAAGTTTTAACTCTAGAGTAGCTTTCCTTATCTTAGGGGCCTTGGATTTCTTTAGGATTGCTGCCTATTTTTCAAGGCAACATGAAAAACAAAGACAACTCTAAATAAAGAGGCAGACACACACACACACACACACACACACACACACACACACACACACACATAAATTTAAATCAAGAAAGCACTCCGACACTGTAGCATCCATGTTTAAGTACCTGGCCAATCACACAGGAGCTTACAGAGTTTTCTGAAAAGAGTAATTTTTCTATCACTTTGATAAATACTCAAGAAATTATCATGGATAAATTTTACTGAATAAAATTATTTACTCATTATATACATTGATGCCTTCATTGGATTTCTACCTTTATAACCTAGTTCTGACATCAAAATTAAATGATGGAAAAAAATTCTAGTCATACCACCCTTAACCAGTTTCCTTAAATCAGGAGAATACATGCATTTGCAAACTTATAAATAAGTATTTTAAAATATAAGCCCCCCAAAATAGATCTGATTCTAGAATTACTAAAAAGCTCAGATTCACTTGTCTGTCAGGTATTGCTCTGTAACAAACCTCCCCCAAATAAATGGCTTATGATGTCATGTATTTCTCCTTACACACTTGTCTTCAGTTCAGCTGGGGTAGCTCTGCTTCAGACTATGGATCAACCAGTCCAGCTCTGCATATCTCTGCTGACCTTGGATGCAGAGTGCAAGACAGAAAGCCCAGTGTGCAAGTGCATTTCAAGCTTTTACTTGCATATGAGACCTGCTGATATTCTATGGGCAAAAGAAAGTCACAAGTCAGCCAAAAGATGCAGAGAGAGGAAATATGGATGCACAGGATAGAATGAATTTTGTCAAAAAGCATTCTAATATAAACCATAACACACAACAAACTCAATTCTCTGAATTACAGTTCAAGTCTTATGAAGAGTTAGAGGCTTACAGGCCCTCAATCTTGAGGCTTGCCCTTATGAAACTTATTTCTGCAATGGCAAAGCTAAGCCTACTTGTAAGTATGCCTAAGAGTCACCCCCAGAGAACCTCTTTTGTTGCTCAGATGTAGCCTCTCTCTCTAAGCCAACTCTGCAAATAAACTCACTACCATCCCCACTACATGAGACATGAGTCCCAGGGATGAGCCTGGCCCTGCAATCATGGGATTGAGAATGCCTTCTTGACCTAAAGGGGGAAAATAAATGAAACAAAACAAAGTTTCACTGGCTAAGAGATTTCAAATAGAGTTGAGAGTTCATTCTGAAGGTTACTCTTATGCAAGCTTCAGTCAGATATTGCAAATTGCCACAGTATAACAAACCCCAAACAACAGTATTCCTGAAAACTCTAAAGAATATTCTGGGCCCTTTATAAGACTCTATAAATGTTTTACTTGGTAAGTTTATTTTTTCAGAAACTTAAAACCTCCAGATTGATCCTATGCCAGATAAGCCTTGAAGCCCAGAATAACAGCTTCCCCAAGAACATCAACCAGTTTCATTCATCTACCCCATAAGGTCAATATCCCTTTCCAGCAGGAAGAAGTTAAAATAGCCATTGCCCAGATATCCCTGAAGATTGACAGAATGATCAAATGAGAGGCAGGAGGTATAACAGAGCAATTAGGATTTAACAAATGATTATGCCTACTGACTCATTATATAGATATTTCTTTTTAGTTTCTAGTGTATTAGAACAGTCAGAAGGAAACCCCTGAAATTGTTGAACCCCTGAAATTGTTGAACCCCTGAAATTGTTGAAGCCCTGAAATTGTTGAAATTGTTGATCTTTGATAAGATTGTTAACTATATAGCTTTTGTCATGGGCCCTGGGATTGTTAAAACTGTGTGACTGACATTCCCTTTATCCCCCTTTATCCAATGAATGGGTAGATGAGTAATAAAATAAGGACTTGCATGAAAAAAAAAAATACTCAGGAATATGGGGGGTGGAAAATACCCCTACATAAACTAGGGACAATAGTTATGGTATTAATTTTATAACCTTTCATCAATTGTAACAAATGTAACTACTATTAAAAAATCGTAGAATTACAAAAAAAAAAAGTTATCATCAATTGTAACAAATTTTCTACACCAATGCAAGTGTTGGTGGTGGGGTGGTATAGGGAAATCCTGTATTTTATGCATGATTGTTCTGTAAACCCACAACATCTCTAATAAAAAAAAATTTTAAAAAGATGCTTCATTAAACTGTGATGGTAAGTAATAAAAAGTTTAACCTTTTGACTTAAGGGACTGTTCCTCTCTGTTCTTAATATCACTGACTTTTAGCACAGTGCCTCCTATATACTAGGCACTCTAAATGTATGCTGGCTGGCCATATGTTTGACATTGTGTGAGACAGCTATAATTGTCATTAATATAGTAATATCCAACCAAAAGAAACAGCTATATTATTATATCAAGGCAAACATTTAATGTATAGTTCAAATATAAATATATAATTCAGGGTCACCAAAAAACAGCAATGAAGTTGATTCCCACTGACTCATCTGCCATGGACATTCTCCAATGCATCTTCTATCCTTGAAGGAGTTGCATTCATTGTTAGATATTTCATCATATTTGCATTAATGTTGTAAATATAACATGAAAATTCAGTTTGATTTGTGTTGTCATTTAGGATCACTGATGAACCAAGAGATATGAATAATCATGGCAGGGGATTAAGTTCTGAACACTGAGTTGTTTGTTTTGTTTAATGTCTCTGAATCTGATATCATTAGATGAATATATAGTCTCAATTACAGAATGTAAAATTCTGTTAAATTAACCCTGTGATGCAATGTCCAGAGGATCATTTTTGATCAAGGTAGAATAATTCATTTTTGAGCACCTTAGGAAGACAAATTTCATGCTTTAATCAAAGGTCACATCATGAATCTTCTTTATGCTTTCATTGTAGTAAGAGGAAGGTTCTGAGGAAAGGAGGTCAACTGTTATTCCCCTTTGTAAAGGAAGAAGGTAAATTGAGAAACACAAATAAGGACTTTGGATTTAATTTTTATTCATTTTCTAATATTTTTTTTATAAATTTTATTAATGAAAACCTCAAAGTGACTTAAGGTCTATGTCATTTTTTTTTTAGTACCAGCTCTATGAAGTAACTCTCCAAATAATACATACATTTTCCCAAAAAACACACACGACCTCCACAGGTCTTTCCATACCACTGCTTATTGCAGCTTTATGTAACCTCCTAAAATGATGACCAAAGTAATTGTTCTGATCTCTAGACTTCTGATGAAACCACAAAAATGCTCTATTTACTACCACTGGTTTGAAACAGTCATTATCAAGCATTTACATTACTCTACAATTATTGATTATACATGTCTTTCATGAACTTAAGAAGACCAGGTCCTCCCAAAGTCAGGAAATATGATTTGAGTCTGTACACATGTCCAGCACAAGGCCTAACTCAGAATTGTTCAAAGCATGTCTGCTGAAACAGAGCCATATATTCAATTGGAATAGTCTCTTGCAATGTCTCCTTTGAGTTTTGTTTGAAATTAATTTCCAATTTTACATTTGCTTTAGTTATGATTTGGTTTTGCAAACATTTTGTCCCAAATGGATTTTGAACACACTATAATCAACTTTTGCATAATTCTGAATCATCAAAATATTTGCACAATTGGTAAATTACGTGCCACAGTGGTTTGGGGAAAGTGTTCAGCTGTGCTACAAAAATAATAACAAAATTAAAAAGGCACATAAAAAGTTCAGCAAGTTATCCACATGCTTTATTCATGATCCATAAAACTACCTACTCATATCTGGGTAACTTTCTTGTTTTCATCTGTCACATGATGAGATTAAGAGAGAATATTTCATAAATTCTTTCCACTTCCAAAAAATATATAACTCAACTTTAAAAATCTGTACAGAATAGCATTTATACTTCTTATGGTCACTTTTATTTTTAAATAGTATAAAACATTTATTTACATAGATTGATTAGTTCAAGGAAACCATTTAATATATACTTTTAAAATCAATTTTGAAAAGCAATAATTTTATCATATTATTATGTTTTTCACTGTATATTCATGTTCTAGTTTGCTAATGCTGCCCAATGGGCGGACCAACACTCCATGGAAATTATCCAATTAGAGTCATCACCCACAGTTGGGTTGGGTGCATCTCCACAGAAACACTGAAAGAATTACAATCTAATCAACATTTGATAACATCTGCCCACACAAGATTACATCAAAGATAATGGCATTTGGGGGACACAATATATTCAAACTGGCACAATTCACATAGTATTTCCACAACTGTAATATGATGGTTGCTGAAGCAATAAGAAAATTAAGGACTTGTATTGTTTTTTTGCAGCGTCAACTTGGCTAAACTGGAGCTATTTCCCTGAATCCTTTTTCTTGTGTGGTACCAGGGCTAAAAATTTTTGTCAGTTTTGGAAGTCAGAAATGAAACACTAGTCTTCACTCTCTGAAAGTTGTTATGTTAAAGGTGATGAGAGACAGAAATAGATGTGAAGTAGATTCCACCTTGTGCTTGCTCTCCTTGACTACACATCCAACATTTGTTCCCAAATACAGGCCTTGCTAACCAACAGCAAC
Organism: Choloepus didactylus; assembly: GCF_015220235.1. NCBI lineage: Eukaryota > Metazoa > Chordata > Mammalia > Pilosa > Megalonychidae > Choloepus > Choloepus didactylus. The sequence continues at coordinate 31,659,322 of NC_051309.1, forward strand.
CCCAGGCTCATTACAGAAGCAAAGGCAATGGCCATATGTGGTCTTCTTCATGAGGTCCTCTTCGCAGATCCATTCAGGCAGAAAAAACTACCTGGGATTCAAAAGGCCCAGTTACTGACTTTTCCCTGCTCCTCCAACTCTCCATTTTAGAAGTTTACTACCCCAGAATGATTCACAATTTAGGGGAGAGTTATTCCTGTAATAAGCCCCTTATTCCGTAACACTCAGACACATCTGACAGAGACATGGCTTTGCTGAGGTCATGCTAATATTAAATGTCAGTACCAGAAATTGCATATAAATTTCTGATTATTGATCAATATTGAATGAAAGGTTAAGATATCTGTTCTAGTTTGCTAATGCTGCCAGAATGCAAAACACCAGAAATGGATTGGCTTTTATAAAAGGGGTTTATTTGGTTACACAGTTACAGTCTCAAGGCCATAAAGTGTCCAAAGTAACACATCAGCAATCGGGTACCTTCACTGGAGGATGGCCAATGGTGTCCGGAAAACCTCTGTTAGCTGGGAAGGCACGTGGCTGGCATCTGCTCCAAAGTTCTGGTTTCAAAATGGCTTTCTCCCAGGACGTTCCTCTCTAGACTGCAGTTCCTCAAAAATGTCACTCTTAGTTGCTCTTGGGGTTATTTGTCCTCTCTTAGTTTCTCTGGAGCAAGAGTCTGTTTTCAATGGCCATCTTCAAACTGTCTCTCATCTGCAGCTCCTGTGCTTTCTTCGAAGTGTCCCTCTTGGCTGTAGCTCCTCTTCAAAGTGTTACTCTCAGCTGCACTGAGTTCCTTCTGTTTTTCAGCTCATTTATATGGCTCCACCGATCAAGGCTCACCCTGAATGGGTGGGGACATGCCTCCATGGAAATATCTCATCAGAATTATCACCTACAGTTGGGTGGGGGCATATTTCCATGCAAACAACCTAATCCAAACCTTCCAACTTAGTCCCCACTAATATGTCTGCCCCACAAGATTGCATCAAAGAATATGGCTTTTTCTGGGGGACATAATACATTCAAACCAGCACAAGATTTAAAAAGGGGTGGGACAGGTGCTTACTGAAGAGAATCTTGGTTGGGGGAGGTGGGGAGAGAATACAAGATTTAAGAAAGATGGAAGGGTGAAAATGTGAAAAAAATCAGGAGGAGATAATGATTCACGTTTAAGACTCTCCATGGTAGTCAATGCTGTCTATGACTTGGCTGGTTCCATCAGAAAATATTGATATAAATGAAAATATGAAAAATATTCAAGGCTTTATGTCCTTAAAATACATTGAAGAGACAAACATCTTAATTATGTCAGGATAGGATAAACTACTCTTTGGTAGTACAACCCAAAATCAGTGGAATAAACAATAAGGATTTATAATTTATTCAAGCAAAATCTATACCCAGTGGACACCCCAGGGTAACTATCTCCCAAGCAGCAAGCCAATGATTCAGGCTAAAGGAGCACTAACAATTTGCAGTAACACCATCTGGAGCATGCTGTCTCCTTGGTGGGTAACTCAGAGAAAGAGGCACCTGCAGGATCTCTGCTGTCTCTTCCATTCTTCGGTGCTTTGAGTCCAAAATTATACAAATAAATTCTGCTCATAGCCATTGGCCAGTAGTAATCATATGACCCTAGTGAACTTCAAGAAACTAAAAACTGTGGCCTTGTTTATGCATAGCAGGGAAAGAGAAAGTGATACTGGTAAGCGCTAGTAATGTTTTTCCATGTAAGCTAGTATTAGAAATGATTGACTTTAATATTGGCCTTTATGATGTTGGGTGCATTCCTTAAATTCTGAGAGCTTCAATTATCTCTTTTGTAAAATGGAAGGCAATAATATTCACCTCACAGAACCATCAGGGTGTAAATAAGGTAAATATTTTTAGGCACATGGCCCTAAATAATATTAGTCATTGTCATAGTTTGCTAATGCTGCCCTTTTGCAAAACACTGGAAATGGATTAGCTTTTATATAGGGGGTTTACTTGGTTACAAAATTATAGTCTTAAGGCCATAAAGTGTCCAAGGTAAGGCATTAGCAATCGGGTTCCTTCACTGGAGGCTGGCCAATGGTGTCCGGAAAACCTCTGTTAGCTAGGAAGGCACATGACTGGTGTCTGCTCCAAGTTCTGGTTTCAAAATGGCTTTCTCCCAGGAAGTTCCTCTCTAAGCAGCATATCCTCCCCAAAATGTCACTCTTAGTTGCTCTTGAGGTGTTTCCCTCTCTTAGCTTCTCAGAAGCAAAAGACTGCTTTCAAAGGCCGTCTCTAAAATGTATCTGTAAGCTGTAGTTCCTCTCTCAGCTCCTGTGCGCTCTTCAAAGTGTCCCTCTTGGCTGTAGCAAGCTGGCTCCTTCTGTCTGAGCTTATGTAGTGCTCTAGTAAACTAATCAAGGCCCATGCTGAATGGGTGGGGCTACTCCTCCATGGAAATTATCTCATGCAAGTTATCATCTACAGTTGGGTGGGGTGCATTTCCATGGAAATAACCTTACCCAAACATTCCAACTTAATCAACACTAATACATCTGCCCCACAAGATTGTATCAAAAAACATGGCTTTTTCTGGAGGACATAATATATACAAACTGGTATAATCACCATGATCATCAACATCATTCTCTATATCCTTAGTCCTTGACATTATATCTCATCAAAGCTAATAGACTTTTTTTACAGCACTTACTAATAAATATAGATACATAGACTATTAGACCTGGAAGGGATTTTAGAGATTGCCTAGTCCAAATCTAACCTTTCACTGATGCGAATACTGATGCCCCATCAGGTTAAGTGATTTGCATAAGACCCAAAGCTCCTTGGAGGCAGAAATGTCACTTATTCTAAGTCCAATATTCCTTCTTCTAATGTTAGAAAAATTGCAACTTTCTATCAAGCATAGGCTAAGAAGAAAAGTAAAACTGCTGAAATACCCTTCCTATCTATACTGCTGAACCTGTTCCATATTATTTCCTACATTTTTCTAACAGGGATATAAAATCTTTATTTATAGAGTCAAATTACATTTTATTTTTCAGAAATACATTTACTAGGCTAGTTAGTTTCAGCTGTATGTGCATTTAATTAGGTTGAATTGTCTATAAAAGGACTCAAGTTCTGATTTGCTTTTTTTAAATTCAATTTTATTGAGATTGTTCACATACCATACAATCATCCAATGTGTACAATCAATTGCCTATGGTACCATCATACAGTTGTGCATCAATTATTCCAGAAAGGAAATAAAAACAAATAAGAAAATTCAAATCCCCCCATAACACTAATCCCCCCCTCCATTATAGTACATTTGCTACTGTTGATGATGGAAAGTTAAAAGACTACTAACTGTAGTACATGGTTTGCCATAGGTATATATTTTCCCCTGTATACCCCTTTATTATTAACTTCTCATTATACTGTCATATATTTGTTCTAGTTCATGAAAGAGATTTCTTATTTTTGTTCAGTTAATCACAGACATTGTCCACCACAAGATACAGTTATATAAATTCCCATATTTTAACCACCAACTTTCCTTCTGGTGATATACGTGACTCTCAGCTTCCCCTTTCCACCACATTCACACACCATTCAGCACTGTTAGTTATTCTTACAATAACATGCTACTGTCACCTCTGTCCATTTCCAAATACTTAAGTTCAACCTAGTTAAACATTCTGTTCATAATATGCAACCACTCCCCATTCTTTAGCCTCATTCTATATCCTGGTAACTTATATTTCATATCTATGAGTTTATATATGATAATTAGTTCATATCAGCAAGACCATACAACCATACAATATTTGTCCTTTTGTGTTTGACTTATTTCACTCAGTATAGTGCCCTCAAGGTTTCTTCATCATCCCTTTGTTTGTTTTTGTATTTGACAGTTTTGTTCACCCACCATACATTCCATCCATAGTAAAAAATTGATGGTTTCCTGTATAATCATGTATTTATGCATTCACCACCATTACCGCTATCTATATAAGGACATCTCCATTTCTTCCCCAAAGGAGGAAGAAGAGTCAAAGAAGGCAGAGACACAAAAGAAAAAGAAAAAGAAAAAGAAAGAAAAAAAATGACAGCTTAAAAAGCAACAAAAGGAAAGATAGAATTAAATTAAAGTACAATAAAAGAGTAAGACATCATCACCAATGCCAAGAGTCCCTTATCCCTACCTTATATCACCCTCATATGCGCTTAGTTTTGGTACATTAAAGGAAGCATAATACAATGTTTCTGTTGACTCTAGTCTCTAGTTTGCATTGATTGCATTTTTCCCCAATACCACCCCATTTTTAATGCCTTGCAGTGTTGACATTCATTTGTTTTCTCTCATGTAAAAACATATTTGTACATTTTATCACAATTGTTGAGCACTCTAGGTTTCACTGAGTTATACAGACCCAGTCTTTATCTTTCCTCTTTCCTTCTGGTGTCCCACATGCTCCTAACCTTCCTCTTTCAACCATACTTAAAGCTGTCTTTGTTCAGTGTACTTACATTGCTCTGCTACCATCACCCAAAATTGTGTTCCAAACCTCTCACTCCTGTCTTTTCCTACCTGTCTGAAGTGCTCCCTTTAGCATTTCCTGAAGAGCAGGTGTCTTCTTCACAAACTCTCTCATTATCTGTTTGTCAGAGAATATTTTAAACTCTCCCTCATATTTGAAGGACAGTTTTGCCAGATATAGGATTCTTGGTTTGTGGTTTTCCTCTTTCAGTATCTTAAATATATCACCCAAATTCCTTCTTGCCTCCATGGTTTCTACTGAGAAATCTACACACAGTCTTATCAAGCTTCCTTTGTATATAATGGATCTCATTTCTCTTGCTGCTTTCAGGATTCTCTCTTTGTCTTTGACATTTGATAATCTGATTATTAAGTGGCTTTATGTAAGTCTATTCAGATCTATTCTGTTTGGGGTATGCTGTGCTCTGTAACTTTATGTCTTTAATAAGAGATGGGAAATTTTCATTGAGTATTTCCTTTATTGTTGCTTCTGCCCCTTTTCCCTTCTCTTCTCCTTCAGGGACACCCATTAAATGTACCTTCATGCACTTCATATAGTCATTTAATTCCCTGAGATGTTGCTCATATTTTTCCATTCTTTTCCCTTTCTGTTCTTTTGTATGTAAGATTTCAGGGGTCTTGTTCTCCAGTTCCTGAGTGCTTTCTTCTGCCTCTTGAGATCTGCTGTTGTATTTCTCCATGGTATTTTTCATCTCTTGAGTTGTGCCTTTCATTTCCATAGATTCTGCCAGTAGTTTTTTCAAACTTTCAATTTCTACCTTATATTCACCCAGTTTTTTCTTTATATCCTTCAACTCTTTTGCCATATCTTCCCTGAAATCATTGATTTGTTTTTTTTATTTGATTGAGCATATTTCTTTGAAGATCTTTAATTGACTGTTTCATTAAAGTGAAACAATATCTCAACTGATTCTTGATTGAGGTGTAAGTTTGTTCCTTTGACTGGGCCATTTCTCTGCCCTTCCCAGTGTAGTTTGTAGTCCTCTCTTGTCTAGGCATCTGGTTTCCCCAGTTACCCCAATCAGATTTTCCCAAACCAGAACAGGTTCAGATCTCAGAATGGGGTTATATTCAGTTTCAAGTCTTCTGAGGTTGTGCCTTAGAGTTTGACAGACTTCCCTGTGAGGTCTCTAGTCACTGTGCTTTTCCTAACCTGCCCAACAGGTGGTGTCTGTCAGCCTGTCATTCCCAACTGGTGTAAAGAGGTGTGGCCCCTTTAATTCTTAGGTTATTTCTGTTTTGGTTACAGGCCCTGGGGTCTGAGTTCTGAGGGAGGGGCAGGCCCTTGAGCTGGACCCCACCTCCTGCCTCTTAGGGAAGATACATCTCCTAGGGAGCTATCTTCTGCATTTCAATACTTTCTTCATCTATATGGCTTGTCAACTCCACCCCTGTCTGGGTCAGAGTGCTGTGAACTGAAAATGGCTGAGGTTCTGCTGAGCCACTCAGGTTGAGAGAGAGAAAAAAGAGAAGAAGGCCCCCCTTCAGAGCCTGTCCACAGCAGCCCTCCTCCCAATTTTGCCCATCAGTCAGATAGAGCAGCTGGTCTTCTGGGCTCCCCCTTCTGGGGCACAGGCATTTTCCAGCTCTCTATGGTCAGTCTCTAAATGTCTCTGTATCTGTTTTTCTTTTTTTAATTAATTTTTTTCCTCTCTGTCAGCCCCACAACCTCCCCACTGGGAGTGAACTCAGGGTACTTTGCTGCTTGTCTATGTTTGTAAGTTTTGTATTCAGCAGTCCACATTTGTTAATTAAAACCCCAGTTGAAGTTGGTCTGAGCTATATTCACTCACTCCAAGAATGCTACTTTCTACCACAGCAAGGTCTTGCAGCGCAGCCTGCTGTGGGGGAGGGGGCTCCTGGCGTGGTTCTGCAGTTTTTACTTATAGATTTTATGCTGTGATCTCATCCTTTCCACCCAATCCAGGTTGATGTACAATATGTGGACAGTCATGGTTGTCCCCCAACAATTGTTCCAGATTATTTACTAGTGTTTCCTGGTTGTTTATTAGTTGTTCCTGGGGACTGACCAAATTCCACACCTCTCTCTGCCACCATCTTCTCACTATTCTATTTCCTACATTTTTAACCCACTTATAAGTAGAAGTGTTGCAATTTATAAACTTAAAAAAAAAAACTTCCAAAGAAGTGTTAGACTTCATGACTATGTGAGCATCACTGAAATGTATTGACAAAGTAGTGATCTGGTAGCCTGAGACAATGTGTTTTCCAGTTTCTAAGATCACTTAATGAAATCTTGCTTACTGAGTTAAGAATTATAGGTTTTAATGGTGGAAATGAGTCATAAAAAATAAAATAATCAAAGTGTTAATAGATCATTTTACTTACAATCACTACTAAATCATCGAAGGAAAGGTACCTAATGTTACAAGTGATTTTTTTTTTATTCCTGTTTCCCCAGGAAGAAAACAAACAGAAAATGATGCTATTGGAATTATATGGGCAAAAAGAAAAAATTACAGAATTTCTCATAATCAAAATAAAAAAAAATAAAAACTAACATCCATGTCATTGTGAACTTCCTTATGGAGAAAATTTTTGCCATCTGGATGTATATGAATGGAACAGAAAAGACCAAGCCACACAAGCAAGTTAACTTCCTTAATAAATGGGAAAGATATAGAATGCTAAACACCAAAATGGCACAATTTTATTTTAAGGTTAGGAATGCTACTTAAAAAAAGACTTTCAAAAACATTCTCACACCTTTCCTATAAAATTGAGATATCGCCTTCTAATGAACTACCTACCTACAGATAAACAAGGACATGTTGATCAGGGCTTGTCCAGATTTTCACAGAAAGACACATCAAAAAATACATTGCAATATATCTGTGGCAGGTTGCTAAAACTATACTTAAAAAGAGAAAGAGAAATGACTGTGTGTGTGTGTGTGTGTTTGTGTGCCTGTAACTTTGAGGAGTAAGAGGTCAGGGAAAAAATGTGAAATAGAAAAGCAAGAAGAGGCTTTGCTATTTAGGTGTTTTAAGCCTGTCAAGATAATGATAATATGCTGATGTACATTCATTTAAATCTGCAAGATTTCATCATCACTAAAGAAGAATTTGAAATATATTACCTTCTATTTAAAGTTAAAGAAATCGCAACTCCTATTTAGATGCTAAAAAGCATGTGTTACATAAATTGGATTTAAAAACTGCTATCATCAATAATGTGTATTAAGAGTCATGATACATTATATGATATCCTACAGAACAGAATGGGTTAGTGGGTGAAGTTTGGTGGACTTCCATTTCAGTAAGAACTGTGTCCAGAATGGAACTGTATGTCATTTCAAGAATAATTTGATTTGTCTCTTGTACATATCAGTCTTAAAGCAATGAATTAGAGAAGTGCAAGACAGAGGCAGGAAGATAAGTTAAAAGACTACTGCAATTGACTAGGAGAGGACTGAAATGTTTAGAAAATATGGGGATATATTCAGAGAAATTAAGGAGGTAGAATTGACTGAGTTTACTTACTATTCATTTGTAGGGTATGAAGTTAAGTGAGAAATCACCTAGATTGACCCCCAGTTTTCTTGCTTGGGTAACAGAGTCAAAAGGAGTGACTTTCACCAAAAGAGAGAATAGAAGAAAAGAGAAAAAAAACACACTAAAACTCTAAGAAGAAAAAATAAGGGAAGGCCTCCATGACCTTATATTTGGCAGAGATGTCTCAAATATGACACCATAAGCATGAGCAACAAAAGAAAAAAAATAGATAAAATGGATCTCATCAAAATTAAGAACTTTTGTATATCAAAGGGCATCATCAAGAAAGTGAAAAGATAGCCTACAGAATGGAAGAAAATAGTTGTAAATTATACATCTGATAAGGGTTTAATATCCAGAATATGTAAAAGCCTTCTACAACTCAACGACAAAAAGACAACCCAATTTAAAAATTAGCAAAGGACTTGAATAGACATTTCTCAAAGAAGATATACAAATGGCCAATAAGCACATGAAAATATGCTCTGCATCACTTTGTGTCAGGAAAATGCAAATTAAAACCACAATGAGATGCCATTTCATACCCATTATGACTGCTACTATTAAAAAAAAACAAAAATAAACTTAAAATGACAAGTGTGAATGAGGGTGTGGACAAATAGTAATCCTGATACACTGCTGGTGGGAAGTTAAAACAGAACAACCACTGTGAAAAGTAGTTAGAGCAACAAAAGTAGTTCCTCAGAAAGTTGGACATAGAATTACCATATAACCCAGCAATCCCACTTCTAGGTATATAAGAATTGAAAGACGGGTCTTGAACAGATGTTTGTACACCAATGTTTATAGAATTATACACAATAGTCAAAAGGTGGAAGCAACTCAAGTGTCCATCAACAGAGGAATATATAAGCAAAATATTGTATGTTCATACAATGGAATATTACTCAACCATAAAAGTGAATAAGGCTCTCATACATACTACAACATGGATGAACCTTGAGGATATTATGTTGAGTGAAATAAGCCAGAGACAAAAGGGCAGATATTGTATGATTTTCCACTTATATGAAATACCTATAATATGCAAATTCACAGAAACATAAAATAGATTAGAGGTCACCAGTTTTCAGGGGGCAGAAAAATAAGAAATATTTACTTAATAGTTACAGAGTTTCACTTTGGGGTGATGAAAACATTTTGGTAATGGATGGTGGTGATGGTAGCACAACACTGTGAAACTAATTAATATACTAGAGTTGGTTAAAATGGAAAATTTTATGTTATATAATGTGATCACAATGAAAAGTTTGGAAAGAAAAGAAAATATAATAAATTCATTTCTATATATGTTGGGTAATTGGTGCTAGGATTTTAGAAGTTATATGTGTCTTGGATTTATAAATGGGGGCAGTTGAAACCACAGCACTGTAATTATTCAAAAAGTGTGTGTGGAGAGTGACACTCAAGAACAGATGTTGGTGAAGGACCATCATTTAATATATTGACAGAGGATGGTGGGCCCAAATTATTAGGAACACCTTAAGAATCATAACAAAGGTAGCAGTGCCTAGATAGAATAGTGAATTCCAGAGAGGAAAAAGAAAGAGGGGGGTGTTAAGAACAAGGAGTTGTCAAATAAAAGCTACTTCATAGCTAAAGGAAAATATAGTTAGAGTCTATCAGTAAGTTCCCTGGAAATTCATTGGTGACCTGTATTGACCAATTTGTTAATGGTGGAAGCAGGAGTCTGAAATCGTTTAAGGTGGAGTGAAACATGATGAAGCAGAGAAAATGAATTTAAATTCCTTTTATTTTTTAAAGAGTTGTTTCAATTTGAAGGGAAGGACAAATTTAAAAAGCTGCAGTTAAAAGGAAGTGTTTGGTCTTTAAATAGACAGGGTAAGGAGACAGGTGTTTTGGTTTTGGTTTAATTTGGCCTACCGTGAAGTTTTATTTGGGGAATACTTTGTAGCAGTAGAACTGCCTGGCTTGGAAAAATTCTATTTCTAGATATAATGTGGCATAGTGTACTGAGTAACAGATTAGGATTCATGAGATCCATTTTGTGGTCCATGATCTGTAGCTGCTCAACTTGGTAATTTTGAGCAAATTTGTTGACCTTTCTGGTACTCAGTTCTCTTATTATTGTAGATAATAGTACTCCTTCAGAATATTATGAAGACAAAATGTAATTATTTACAAAAAAAAGCTTTCCTTAAAAATTTTGTATGCTATATTCTTTTATATTGTCAGTTTCATTATACTTGATGTCTTATGTTCCTAGTGAATGTAATTAACACAACTGAATTTTATATCTGTGGATAAAATAGGAAATTTTAAGTTGCATATATGCTACCAGAACAATTTTTTTAAAAAAAAAAAACCATAGAACTGTTCAACAAAAAGAGCAAACCCTAATGTAATTGAGGACTACTATTAATAGTTTAATTATAATAATATTGTTTCACCAATTGTAACAAAGTTACCATATTAATGCAAAATGTTAATAGGAAAACTGTATGTGTGAGAAGGGGCATATATGGGAACTCTGTACTTTCTGTATGCTTTTTCTGTAAACTTACTATTATTGTGATAAAAAAATTAAAATTTCAAAAGTTGAAAAAAAAAGAGGTACAGATACAAAGCGAAAAAAGAAAAAGTCTTATGTTACCCCATATTAAAATCATTCATAGTAGCTATAAAGTATTTATGGATATTTAGAAAATACTAGAGCACAGTAAGGATTCTTAAAAACACAAGCATCTTTCTGAAATACTACTGTCTTTTTACCTTAAACTATTGAGAGAATGTATTACTGTAAAAAAATTTGTTGTGCAGTGCAATGAGAGCAATAAATCTTAAGAAACCTCATGAGCAAAACCGAATACGCAGAATGTGCAAAAACAAAGAGACAGCAAAATTGGAAACATTTCAGAATTTAATAAAATAGTACAATCTAACTCTAACAGATGGATATTGGACCTCAGAAAATATTAATAGCTATTGTACTCACATTTGTAATTCAATAAGTTGTAATTTTATATCCTTTTTAATTCAGAAAACTCTAATAAGAATGACTGATTAAATTAGATATGTGCGAGTAATGAAAATGATGAAATGTAATAAATGGGGAACTACCATTGTGTTTAAATCACAAAAGCCTTAGTTATTTGGTTCCCAAACCTGAAGGCAGGTATGCCATTTAAAAATTAATATTAAATCTCTGAAATTGTACATTCTTAAATCCAAAAATACCATTGTTGTCACAATACATTGCATTGAAATCTGTCAAATTTATATTCTGTTCGCCTGCAAAAGCAGGCTGTCAGACAATAACCCTCCATAATTTATCCAAGAGTTTTATTTAATTAAGCTGAATAACTAAGAACATATATTATGTTGTGTAATAAGTAGCTCATGTTACCATTCTGGGGTGCACATTGTGAGAAGAAGTGTAATAAATAACTTATGTCATATTCCAAAGTGGTCTCTGTCCAATTTGAACTTTAGGAATTCACTAATAATTTTGGCAGTCTGCTCTCTGCTTCCCTTTGTCAAGCACACTGCATGCAACACTTCCATCTATCACATACAAAAGAAACAATTAAGTATCATTAGTGTTTATGGTTAGATATTTGCCTGATACTTGTCATTCTACCCAGTGCCAGATTTCTCCAGTTGAATACACTATAAGGTTTTCAATGAAATCGTCATCTATTGTCAGCATCAATATATGCATACACCTTTTCCTGACTCAATGATAGAAACAATCACACATGCTTCTATAAGTATTGTTATTGAGGAATATTTAAAAGAGGAAGTAACTCTCAAAAGCTTTTTGTAATTTTATAGATTGAATTTTTCTTACATCTTGTCTCCTTCAAAAATAGGTAGAGGCCATTCGTCATCTATTTTCCCTTTAAATGTAAGTTGTTAGGGATTTACTTCCTGGAAAATGAGAGAAATGTATTACTCACTCATCTCTATTCTAAGAACATTGTGTGTAGGTGTCGGGGGGAGAAGTGTCATCAAATTTTGCATGCTGAAATTTTAGATGGTTGTTAATAACATCTGTCCCTACTCATCAGATTATGGGCATCTGGGAGTTATGAAGTTTTATCATAATTATACCTATATATTGTTTCCTCTTTCAAAGAAATTATCAGGCCTACCACAATACTTGGTATGCATTAAGTTCAACAAATATTCATTCAGTGAATAATACCATTCAAATATATTTAAAAGTAAAATATTATTACATGCCCCACTTCCACACCCAACATGGTGCCCTAAAGGAATCAGAAATATTTCTGACAACTGCAGAACACAATGAGGGCCTTCAGTGTCTAGATGTTTTTGTAGAACACACCTCAACTTTCACAACTGACCAACCTTGCTTTTGAAATCTGTTCTGGTTTGCCAATGCTGCTGTTATGCAAAATACCAGAAATGGATTGGCTTTTATAAATGTAATTTATTAGGTTACAAATAACCTAAGTTCTAAGGCCATAAAAGTGGCCATCTAATGCATCAACAAAAGGATACCTTCACTGAAGAAAGGCCAATGGCATCTTTGGAACACCTTTGTTAGCTGGGCAGGCATGTGGCTGGCATCTGCTCGTCCTTTGTTCCCAGGTTGCACTTCAAAATGGCTGTCTCCAAAATGTCTCTGGGCTTCTACCTCTCTTAGCTTCTCTCTTTCAGCTTCTGAGCATCCTTGCTTGTTCTCCCAGGTGTTTCTCTCTAAGTTACTGGGAATCCTCTCTTAGCTTCTCCTGGTCAAACACTGGGCATCTCTTAGCTCAGCATCTCTAAACAACCTTCTGTCTGTATCTCCAGGCATCAGCATTTATGTCTGCTCTTGAACTCTCTTAAGTACTCTAGTGAACTAAGCAAAACCCACTCTGAATGGGTGGCATCCATTCCTCTATGGAAATAATTTAGTCAAAGTTCTGACCCACAGTTGGTTGAATCACATCTCCGTGGAAACATTCAATCAAAAGGTTCCACCCTAATCAAAAGACTATTAAGTCTGCCCCCACAAGATTGCAGGAAGAACATGGCTTTTGTAGGGGACATAATAGATTCAAACCAGCATGTTATCCGAGGAATATTTACTTATCTACATGAGCAGCTGACTTACTGAGAGCAACAGATGTTGGACAGGGTAAGGTGGAGACAAAAATCGTTCTTCATTTTCTGCACCTCATTTTTCTTCTCTGTGGGCCAAAGTGAGTCATGAAACTATTTACATTGATTCTTTATCAAATTAAGTGCAAACCAGACTCTGCCAGTTATTTATTACCCCATTATCCATCATCCTCTTTCTTCATTGAAAAATTACTTATATTTATCTGGGAATATTTTCCAGTCTGCCTTGAATCTATCTAGACTTGGTGACTAATTTCTGGTCAATAAAATTAAAAAAAAAGTGCTATCTAGTTCTTTCAGAAAAATAAATAAATAGGCAAACAAATAAATAAATAAATGGTGGTGGCACCCTTCTTATTCCCCCTTTCTCTTCCCTATTGCCAAGGATACAATGCACTGGTTTGAGTACTCCACATATCACCCTTAACAGTACAGCAACAGTACATAAAGTCTTGGTTCTTAATATTGTATGCTCTGGAGCTGCCATTACAGTACTGATCACCCCCACAGACCCATGCACACCCACCCACGGAACTAAACATCCTTATCACATCATCTAAGACTACTTAGCTTAATGATACTTACATTCCAAGCCTAGTTTCTGAGTTTTTGCTTGCTTGTTTGTTTTAATGATCTCCTGCTGTTGGAAACTGAAATGTTCACTCCCCAACTTTTTTATTCTGACACTGACTTCACCATTCGACGTGACCAGGCTTGTATTAGACTAATACTGTCTGGTTTTACATGTCCTCCTGTGAACTCATATGCACCCCTTTCTCATCATTTTTTTTTTTTTTCCTGGTGTTTGCCATTTGCTAAGTGGTCTCTTGATTTCTAGTACCATCTCTTAAATTCTGAGAGCATTTTTATTTCCAGGTGAATTTCCCTGAAACCTCAATTTCAGTAGGACACTTTTCTGTTCTAAAAGGCTTTGGGAACTCTCTTCTGCAGGGAGAACAGATGACTGTCACCTTAGCAAGCATGGGGAGTCAGAGTTACCCCTCCCCAACACTCTTCAGTTTCAGTCAGTAAATAACATTTGTTTTTTAATAAGACACAACTAATTAATACCATAGTGTAAAATGCATTTTTATAGACACAGTGTAGCTGGTAGACTAACTAGGTTCAAAGAATAGAATGACAAAGAGACCAGAAACATCATAGACCTAGGGTAGGAATCAATTCAGCATCTCATGGTATACCACAAGACAGTTTCTGGCCTTAACTGGCTAAACAGGAGCTACAGCTTTACCCATCTCTTACCTAATTCCAAATCATTCCTTCTAATTATTTCCCTAAAATGAAGTACTGGTCTCCTCCACTCAAATGCCATCTCTTTCTGAGATTTTTCATGAAAGCCCAGTCCACAGTCACATTTACTATTATATACCACTCAGTATGGTGATTAAACCTATTTTCATCTTGCATTGTTTAAAAATATTGAATGTGTGTAATCACATCAGTTACTTCTTTGTTTCTCAGTTTAATTCACCATGATTATGTTTTCCCAACCTTAGCTTCTTTTTTTTAAAACCATCTGCTCAAGCAAAATTGATCCAGTCAATGATTCACCACGATAACATGTGCAATTGGACTTCCAGAAATTTTTCTTAAAACATTCTGTTGGAAATGTTCTCTCTCTCTTCTTTCTATGAATAGTGTTTATCCTTCAAAAGCTACAAGAGTCACTCCTTCCCACACAGAAATGTATCTGACCCTGTGACAATGTTATTTCTCAGCAAAAAATCTATAGCCTTTTACTTGTATAATTTGTTTGAAAACTTTTTCTGTATACCTTTTCTATCTGTGATCTATCTAATTACGTCTCCATGCATTTTAGCTTCCTATCTATTCACATATCACTGTATTGCAAATACTAAGAAAATTAATTCAAAATGTGTATTGTAAATACTAAGAAAATTAATTCAAAACCACTAGGATGGTTTTTATAGAAAGACAGACAATATGAAGCATTGGCAAAGATGTGGAGAAATTGTAACCCTTAAGCATTTCTGATGGAAATGTAAAATGCTTCAGCAACTGTGGAAAACAATTAAGTTCCTCAAAAGTTTAAACATAGAATTACCACATGACCCTAGATTCCACTCTTAAGATATATGCCCCAGGACACTGAAAACATATGTTCAATCAAAAACTTGTACATGAATATTTGTAGCAACATTATACAAATAGAAAAAAAAAGACAAATGTCCATCAACAGATAAATGTATAAAAATCAATTTAATACAATGGAATATTATTCATCCATAAAAAGGAATGAAGTGTCGATTTATGCCACAACATGGACGAACCTTGAAATCATTATGCTAAGTGAAAAAATCCAGAGACAAAAGAACATGAATTGTACAATTCAATTTATATGGAATGTCCAGAAGAACCATGTACATAGAGACAGAAAATAGTTTCATGGTTGCCAGGGGCCAGGGAAAGGGGGTAATGGTGAGTGACTAATAACAGGTATAATGTTTCTTTTGTAATAAAACTGTTCTGGAATTGGATAGTGATGATGGTGGCACAATTTTGTGAAAATGTTAAAAAACAATTAATTGTACACTTTAAAAAGATAAATGATATGGTATGCACATTAAATCTCCATAAAAATGAATTATTATGTTGAAAAATATTTATTGTTTGATTTATTAGTGATAAATCCTATGTTATATTAAATGCCCAAAATATTCTCACAACTGACATATATGGATGAATAGATAATTGAATTAATTAAAAGTGCTGAAACAGAAGGTTGCTTTGAAACAATCAACCTGACTTTTGTCTTTCTTTGCAATTTTTGCCAGTCTTGCAAGTGGTATACACTTTATTAACAACACAAACAGTAAATGCCTAACAATTACATAACTGCCAACAGAGGTACTTGCATGAAGAAACTTAAGGAACATAAATGAATCTACCTTTTAAAAGTGAAGTTTTCAGTCTCAATTCCTCAATGACTCTACCTGCAGTTAGTTACCTCTTTGACTATGCGTCAGTCTTTAAAATTGCATGGATTCAGTCAATGAGTTTAATGATGTTTAACAACAGGAACTTGTAAATACAAGAGGTTGGCAGTTGGCAGTTTACTGATAAAATCTTGCATTGTGAGCAACTGAAAGTCACCTACAGTCAACCTTGCAGAACAATCCCTGGTAAAATGGAAGTTCTCAAATCCTCCCCCACTCTTCTAATTGACAGCACCAAATGTGTCACGAATGAAGTCTTTGATCCACTTCAGTGATTCACAAGAAATACCCACTCAGGAAAATCTGCAAATGATGACTCAAGATTAAAACAAAATAAACAAAAGCAAACTATGAGGTCAAGCTATGCCAAAATATGCTATTTTATATACCAAAAGATAAAATCTATTATGGAAACAATTTATCGTTTGCTTCTAGAGTTATTAATCTGAAACAACTCAGTTTATTCCATGGAGAAACTGCATTGTATTCAGATATGAAGTTGTGAAGAAATCTGAATCCTTTTTAAGACTTGAGTAAGCTGAATCAGCTATAGAAGCAAGTAATGATATTGCCAAGTGCTGCCCTTCTTTCCATTAAAGGCTTTTTTAATTTGCTCACGACAGGTAGTTGAAGTATATTTTAAATTAGTGTGTTCTTTTCTTCTTTCTACTCTGTTGGTAGAGATTTCATATCCTTTCACTCATATCAATTTTTATTGAACATGCAAAAGCATTGCAGGGAAATGAGGCAACTGCATAAATGATAGTCATTTACAGAGATGGGCATACTTCCTTAGTCAAGCACTTCCCTTTAGTACAGTTTAATTTAGCAAAGTTTAATTTTCTATCGAAAAGCAAAGCTGACCTCATATTTGTGTTATAGAATTTACATGTATGCAATTTAACAAAACAGCATAATCCCATTTAAATTGTAATATCACAGTCTTTGAAAAATTTTAAATGCAACTATTTTTATTAGTAAGTGATGTTCCAGCAAGAAGTGATGAAAAAAATATGACATCTAGAACAGGCTGTGAAATAAACATTTTAAGGAACAATTAAGCCCTTTGTCCCATTCAGCTTATTTGTTAGTAATTTTCACTACCATTAATTGAATATTTGTTCAGTATGCTGTGTAGAAAATATCCTAAAATTAAATCTTTTGTATAGACATTATTTGTTTTTCCTATTTCTCCTATTATAAATGAGGAGTAAAAAGACATTACACCCTGAATCTTTGTTGGTGATTAGATATTTTCTGGGAAATTAGGTAAATGATAAAAATAAGTAGATATATTTGATTCATCTGTCTATGTTTAAAGATAGAGTATCATCCTGAGGTAATCAAAAATCAATGGCTTACAACTTGGCAGGTGAAATCACTGCCCTCCCCGCTACGGGGGATCAGACACTCAGGGGAGTGAATCTCCGTGACAATGTGGAATATGACTCCCGGGGAGGAATGTAGAGCCGGCATCGTGGGATGGAGAACATCTTCTTGACCAAAAGGGGGATGTGAAAGGAAATGAAATAAGCTTCAGTGGCAGAGAGTTTCCAAAAGGAGCCGAGAGGTCACTCTGGTGGGCACTTTTATGCACAATATAGACAACCCTTTTTAGGTTCTAATGAATTGGGGTAGCTGTTGGTAGATACCTGAAACTATCAAACTACAACCCAGAACCCATGAATCTTGAAGACAATTGTATAAAAATGTAGCTTATGAGGGGTGACAATGGGATTGGGAAAGCCATAAGGACCACACTCCCCTTTGCCTAGTTTGTGGATGGATGAGTAGAAAAATAGGGGAAGGAAACAAACAAACAAACAGACAGACAAAGGCACCCAGTGTTCTTTTTTACTTTAATTGCTCTTTTTCACTTTAATTATTATTCTTGTTATTTTTGTGTGTGTTGTAATGAAGGTGTCAGGGATTGATTTTGGTGATGAATGTACAACTATGTAATGGTACTGTGAACAATCGAATGTACGATTTGTTTTGTATGACTGCACGGTATGTGAATATATCTCAATACAATGAATATTAAAAAAAAAAGTCAATGCTTAAAATCCTGCTTCAATTCTAATAATTAATTGTGATGGCTTTGTAGATATGTATTAATTTTAATTTTATAACATCCTTGTCATATATTGTTCTCAACATACATATTTGTCATTTCAAAGAACTCTGTAGACCTTTGGAAAGAGAGTCTCCAATGCACTGTAGATTAAATGGCAATTGTTGCTTGATCCTTATGAGATAACATAAAATTGTTGTTGCTTATGGTAGTGATTATACCAGTAAATCTCATAAATTATATTTAATTGTTGATGCTAAAGAATAATTGATAGATTATTGGTGTTGTCACAAAATAGGAAATGGAAGATGGAGGGCAAAAAATCCAACATTCCTACTTATACACTTATACACTAGTAAATTGTCCACATTGAAAATTCCTTTTACTTCCATAATGCTTGCACTTTGTTATTTCTTCTCTTAAAAATATCATTTGGAAAATGCAAGGCCTTTGGATGCTAGCTCCCTTATACATAATCTCGTATGATAATTCATTATTCTATGGGAGTTGATCTAGATGAGAGCATTTGTTACACCAAGTTGGTGGAGGGAAGGGGATCATTTTTGTGTGGTTTTCTTTTGCAGAAATGCAGACTTTTTGCCAATTTTTATTGGCAAAACAGAAGAAACTTTTTGTTGTTTTTGTTTTAGAGTTAAGATTTTACTGCTGACTTACTGATCAAAATTCTTTATTCATTTTAAATGTGTATTGAAATGAGAGGATTAGAACAAGATATGTTGGTTAGATTGAACTGTAGGTTCTTGTTTTACAAGTGTGTGTCCCTATACTTTTGTGTAGGGGTAAAAAACAATGCTTAAAGATATTCTTTCTGAGAGTAAGCAGTTCTCAGATTTGGAGTGTCTTCTTTTGCTTTCAGTTTGCATTTAGAGTGTATCTTATTCTAGCTGGGAAGTAGTACTCTAACTTTAGAAGTGGTATAGTGAAATTATTCATATGTCTGAAATTGGTCTGTGTTGGTATTATGGTGTCTGTTGGGGTTCAGAAATAAGTAAGTTTAATAAACCAATTCAATATTGTGTCTTTTTTATTTAATGAAACCTAAATTGCACAAAATGATTCTCAGCCATTTAATTAAAGGCTAATTTCAGGTCACTAAATTATTTTATTTATATCAAGACAATATGGACACCACAGAATGATATGCTGGAATATTTTCAATATGCTTATTTTGTATTTCAGAGTAGTTAAACAGTTTACCTCTATCTTCACCAAGGACAGAGGGACAGGAATCCAGTCTTTCCAGAAATTATACATTTGTTGACTACCTGCTCTATACATAGAACTGCATGCTGTTTGGGGTGATTAAAAAGAAATGAAGCACCTCTTTTCTCTGTGAAGACTAAGGGCAAGTCAAGAAATAAAATATAAATGCAGACAATTAAAGGACAAAAGTAGTATAGTTTGTTAATTACTACAAGAACATGAAGGTAAAAAAGTACATTAGTGAAGGTTAAACTAAATCTTGAATTTTGACTATAGGCATGTAATTAAGCTGAACTACTTACAGTTGCTTAAATGCTTCAGACTCTTTCTTATCTCAAATATTTTATCCATTATGATCTTCTTGTGCCCTATTAGTCTGATATGTAAAACATTTTGAAGGTTTTCAGAGTAACTCAATGCCATCCTTCTTTAAGTCTCCTCTGGGCTACCACATGCAGAATTAATTATTTCCTCCTTTGTGCTTCATTAGCAACTAGAATATACTTTAACCATAACTATTCAGATACTTCTTCATTTCTCCCACTAAATCTTGAACCCCTAGAAGACAAGGCTTTATTCCTTTCATTCTGTATCCCCATTACCTACTGCATGCTCCCCAATTTTACTCCTCTACTTAAATCCTAATGTGGGAACAAGGAAGGAGTTTTCTTCTCTACACCCTGTCTCTGAAGGATCTAATTTGGTTCTGTAAATTTAAGTAAATTTATAATTGCAACCCAAGATTTCTTTAGTTATACTTCTGACTCTGAGATTTAACCTATATTCATCTATCTACTTGAAATATCCATTTGAGTGTGGTATAGGTATCTCTGACTCCACATTGGTAAACTCAACTCACTTTTCCCATAAACTACATTCCTTAACTATCTTGCTGCTTAAGGCAGGATATTAGAAGCCATCCTTTTATCTTTCACATAAAATTTATCATGACTCCCTGATAATTATACTTCCAAATTCCATTCTCCTTGATCTTCATCATTGTTGCCATGACCCAATGTTCTCTAACATCTTCCTCTCCTTCATTCATTATACTTCAATTACAATGACCTCTTTAGTGTATTCAAAATTTGGCTCCTACCTACTTCAGAACCTCTGCACAATTCTGGAAAAATTCAAATTAGTGTTCTTGGTATAACTACTTTCTTCTCTTTGTTCAGCTTTCAGGTTAATTTTTTCTCCCTAAGAACAATACAGGGCCACCCAATCTAAATTGGAACAAATTCTCACTCCGTTGTTTTCTTACATAGCACTTCATTTGTCTCCTTTACACTTAAATGTATTCTTTGTATTTACTTCTGCCTTTATTATTTAATATTTATTCCCTACTATAACTGAAGATAGTAATCATTTCACTACTATTTACCAAGCTCCTAGCACAAAGCCAAAAAAAAAAAAAAAAAAAAAAGGAACCACAAAAATACTTGTTAAAAAGATGAATGTGTAAATTGGCAATAGTCAGGAGAAATATCAGAATCAAAAAAATAGAGGAGGAAGAGAGGATTGTGGGAAGATGGTGGAGTAGGAAGCTCCAGGACTCATTCCCTCCACCAGAACAACTATTTAACAGGCAGGAACTATCTGAGTCAAATATCAAAGCTCTGGAGTCCAATACACTGTACAACATTCAGTGAAGAGCTGGAGGAAGAGGCTGGTAAATTATGGTAATACTAGTAATTGCTCAATCTGCATGGTGGTTACCAACACCTATCTCCACTCTCATGGCAGGCAGAAGTGGGCTCCGGGCCCTGGAGTAGTTTGCTTGTTCTAGAAAGAGACATAAAATCTACTTCGGTGGGTGGAGGCCAGTCACTGATCATGGCTTTTGATTAGTGATTTCAGATCTCTGGAGCAGCCATTGTTCCAATCTACCCCTGACAAAGCCGGCAGAGGAGACTTAAGATGCTGCACTTCCTGGAGCTGTGGAAACACTTGAAGGGCCACATTTTCTGGGCAAATCAAGAAGTGAAGGTTTGGGGAGATATGAAAGAAACCTGGCCCCTCTCTCATCTCCTATCCAGGGCAGTTTGGAGGTGTCCTGTGCTCCCTTTACAGACCCTTGGCCTAGTTCTGGTTGGGAGAGACTGATTTGCAAAACTCCTTTCCAGTAAGTTCCCCTCTCCCAGAATTTGCCCTCTAGGTAAAAGCAGCTTGAGACAACAAAAGCCAGTGTAGGACTAATTGAGGTGGATGGACTGAGATAAAGCTTACCTGCTTTAAATCCACAGCCGAGTACACAGGAAAGAGAGAGTTTCTGTCTTCTGGGAAGTAGAGGGGAAATCCAAGCTCCTGTAAATAGGGAAACTCCTAATCAACTAGCAAACACAAGCCAAGAAAAGGCACAGACACAGATAAGACACCTAGGACCCTCCAGTCTGCATTTGCCTCAGGTGGAACTTCCTGAAAGGAGGGCTGATGGTCAGGAAAATCTGTCATACTGCCTTCTGGTTACAAACTCAAGAAACAGACGTCTCAGGAATAAATCTCAGAGTTAACATTTGAAAATATTAAAATGTTGAATATGCAACAAGATTACAAGACAAATTAAGAAAAAAGAAAATGTGGCCCATCCAAATGAAGCAAAGGAAGAGGATAAAAGTATACCACCCTCCCCCCCAAAAAAAAATGAAGACCTGAATGGACAAAGACTTTAAAAACACCCAAGAAGATTAAGGAATATACAGAGAAAGAACTAAAGGATATCAGGAAAACAATGAATGAACAATATTAGAATCTCAATAAAGAGATAGAAATTTTAAAAAGAAAGCAAACAGTACTGAAGTTGAAGACCACAGTAACTGAAATAAAAAATTCCCAGGAGAGTTTTAACAGCAGTTGAAGCTAGCAGAAGTGAGGTCAGCGAACTCAAAGACAAGCCAATTGAAATTAGTTAGGCTGAGAAGCAGAAAGAAAAAAGAATTACAGAAAGCAAACATGTAATAAGAGACCTCTGAAACCAATGTAGGCATTATGGGAGTCCCAGAAGTAGAAAGAAGAGAGAAAAGGGTAAAAGGAGTATTTGAAGAAATAATAAGAGAAAATGTCCTAAACATAGCAAAAGACATGAATATGCACATTTACGAACACCAAACAGGATAAACTTGATGAAAAATGCACCCCATGATACACTGATCAAACTGTCAAATGCAAGAACAAGAAGAGAGTTTGAAAACTGCAAGAGAAAAGCAACATTTTACGTACAAGGGAATCCCAACAAAATTGAATGCTCATTATTTCTCATCAGAAACCTTGGAGGCAAGAAGGCAGTGAGTTGAAATATTAAAGTGTTTAAAGAAAACAACCTTCAACCAATTATTTTATATTTGGAAATACATTCTTTCATAAAAGAGGGAAAGATTAAGAAATCCCCAGAAAAACAAAAGCTGAGAGAGTTCATCACCACTAAACCTGCCCTACAAGCAGTGCTAAAGAAAGGAAAAGGCACAACACATAAGGAAATTAAAACCTCCAGTAAAGGTACCCATTTGGGTAATTAATTAATGCTAGTATTATTGTATTGTATTCTCTGGTATGTAATGCCACTTTTTACTTCCTACACATACTAAATGAAAATGCTTAAAAAGTAATTATAGAGCCATGGTTTTGGACCATGCACAAATATATAATTGGTAACAAGTACAAAAAAAGATGTGGGGACAGAGGGGTATGGCATAAGCATATGTGTGTGCATGCCATTGAAGTCAAGTTGGTTTTAAATGAAATATGATTGCTATATATTTAGGATGCTTAATTTTAACCCCAGGTAACCACAACAAAAATATGAAAAAATACACCAAAATAGAAATGAGAAAGCACTCAAAATGGTACAACACACACACAAAAAGTCAAATTCTTATAAAAATAGACATTAGTAGAAGAATTGAGGAACAATTAAAAGGCAGAGATTGGCAGAATGGATAAAAAAGCATAGCCCAACTGTATGTTGTCTACAAGAGGTTCACTTTAAATTCAAAGACATAAGTAGGTTGAAAGTGAAAACATGGAGAAAATATAACATGAAAGTAGTAAACAAAGGAGAGCTGGGATAGCTGTACTAATATAAGATAAAACAAACTTTAAGTCAAAAACAGTTATGAGGGATAATGCCAGTTGTATCTATTCAACAAGAAGACAACTATAAATGTATATGCATCTAAAAACAGAGCTTCAAAATATATTAAGCAAATTTTGACAGATGTGAAGGCAGAAATTGACAGTCATACATTAATAACAGATACTTTAATACACCATTTTCAATATTGAATAGAACATCCAGGCAGAAGATAAATAAGGAAATAGAGGACATAAATGATACTCTAAACCAACCAGAACTAACAGAAATATAAATATTATATACATATAAATTTCAACCAACAAAAGCAGAGTGCACATCCTTCTAGAGTGCACATGGATCATTCTCCAGGATAGACCATATCTTGGGGAACAAAATAAGTCTCAATAAATTCAAAGCTATTGAAACCATATATTGTATATTCTCTGACCACAATTGAATGAAGCTAGAAATCAATAACAGATGGAGAAATGGAAACCTCACAAATATTAGAAAATTAAAAATCAAATCCTTAAACAACCAAGGGTTAAAGAGGAGATCACAACCATTACCTAACACAAGTTCCTTAAGGATGCTTCCCTATGTTTTCTTCCAGGAGTTTTACAGTTCTGGCTTGTATATTTAGGTATTTGATCCCTTTTTAGTAGGTTTTTGTATATGAAGCATGGTTGACAAATTGAATTGAGGCTTTGGAAATAACCCCTCACATTTATGGCCAACTGATTTTTGACATGAGGCAAAAATTACTCAGTTGGGAAAGAATAGTTTCTTCAACAAATGCTACTGGAAAAACTGAATCT